>NC_061770.1:28726962-28896962 GCF_022458985.1 Mugil cephalus
GGTGATCACAGATGATGTTACAGCTGGACAAGGTCAATGAATCTCAGTCAGAGAGAGACAGTGAACATGTTTCATGAGTCTGAATGTAGGAGAAGCTTTGTTGGACTGATTCCAGATCAGATTAGAGCTGATTCAACTGGTTCAACAGATTCTACATTCAGCTCACAAAACTACACATTATTATCAATAAAGACACAACTAAGACATTTAGGAAGAGTTGAACTGAAGCTGATCATCACTGATATCTGACTCTGTCAATATCAGCTTTAAATACACAGCTTCATGAAGAACAACATTAGACTGCTCCTTTAATTACAGTCTGTCTGAACTTTACATATATCATATTAGATTTTTACAAAAACTACAAAAAACAAAGAATAAAAACTTGAATTCAAGAGAGTAAAACATTCACCACTTATCAGGACTCTTTGTGTCACTGATGTTTGTTCAAACCAAGATGGTTCAAGGATTCTGGATTAATATTAAAATGAATGAAAGATTCTTTGAGCAGATTGTTTCTCTGACTGAGTGTTTCCTGTGTGGATCCAGTTCTGCTGTTTGCTGAGTGGAGGATGATGGTGTTGGAGGTCAGCTGCTACAGTGGTTGCTCATGTCTGCTGGATGTCCAGCATTGTTACCTCCTGTCTGTCCTCAGGTCCTCTGAAGAACTAGAACCAGCAGCAGGACACTCAGAGTCCAGCTGGAAACTGATCCCAGACATTTAAAGCTGCTGAGGATCAGGATCAGGAGGAGGATGGTATGGACCAGGATTCAAATCATGTCTACGTCTTCTGAAGATCAGAAAAACAACAACAGCAACACAAACTATCAGACCAACATGTCCATCCTTGTCTCCTCCATCTCTCTCTATTGGGTCTCATTTCCTCATCTACATGTAGAACCAGAATAAAGTGAAACTGTGTGTGTGTGTGTGTGTGTGTGTGTGTGTGTGTGCGCGTGTGTGCGTGTGTGTGCGTGTGTGTGCGTGTGTGCGTGTGTGTGTGTCCAGCAGTAGTCAAGGAGGGAATCATAAGCTAGTGCAGATTGATTTTCTGTTTCCTTACTGCTTTCAGTTTTTTTCAGTGGACATTTTTCCACCTGAATGTTGGAGCAGTGATGGGACGTGTTTTAAGTCTGATAATTACAGTAGATGAAGCTAAAGGAAACTCTGGTTTGTTTGCTGCCAGGCTGCTTCAGGCCAGGAGATGATCAGATGACTCAACAGGAGGAACAAGGGAGGGTGAGGAGGGAGGTGAAGATTTCTTCTTCCTGTTTCTTACGGTGATCAGAGAAACAGCCACGACAAGACTCACAACAACAACAACAACACCAACTATCAGACCAAGATGTCCTTGACTTAGTCCCTCCTTGTCTCCTCCCTCCTTGTCTCCTCCGTCCTCCTTGTGTCCAGATGTGTGACCTGCAGACAGAAGCAGATGTGAGGTGTGAGGGAGCTGATGAGTGAAGAACAAACTGCTGTCAGACATTATCTACGTCACTCTGATCACATGACTCAGACCAGCTGTTTTCTAGAAAGTCTCATCAACAACATCTTTGTAAAAGTCAAACATCTGATCTGAGATCTTTCTCTGTCACATCAACAACCAGGAAGCAGCTTCACCTCTGATCAGAGACAAACAAACAAACTCAACAACACTCACTCACCTGATGAAACTACATCCAGTCTGATGATGCTGATGGGATCAAGGAATTTCTTGATGATGTTTTTTTCTCTTTGGTTGATGTAACACTCGTATGTTCCACTGTCATCAGTCGTCACATCCTTCAGAATCAGAGACACGTCTCCATCCTTCATCTGTCTGTCCTGTAGATCCACTCGGTTCTTATAAGTAACAAGCTTCTCATCACGATATAAAAGGAGCTCTTCTTCTGGCTTTGGATCAGTTCTGCTCCACTCCACCACTGAGACGGATCCATTGTTCAGAGCTTTACATGGTAGAGAGACAGTCTGTCCATGTTCAGCTGTGATGTTTGTCTGTCCTGAAGGAAACAACACAGAGCAGAGAGGTTAAAGGTCAACATGCAGCAGTCAGTCAGTGGAAGGAGCTACCAAAGAGAGGACACTGGTCTCTGCAGGACAGGACCAGTTTCTCTTTTAATTCCAGTTCTTGGACTAACTCAGTCATTGAGGAATCAGGACTAAACCAGTTCACCTTGATGGAGAACACAGAGCTTCTGAGTTTACTTCATTATTTAACACAAACCAGATCATTGTGTGTATGAAGTGATGGTTCTATACTAACAGTGTAATGAATCCATTCATCAGTGGTTTATCTGACAGTGTTTCATGGTGTCATCTTAGATTCAGAGTCATCTCCTGTAGAGGTCTGTTACCTGGAATCAATCTGCCCCCACCCACACCTCCCACAGCATCAAAGTCACACCAGATTAATAGGGAACAGTGTGCAGGACGACAAAAACCTTCACACTGATAAAACACGTTTTCTTTTTCTGTTAACACCATGCTGCCCCTGGATCAGGTATTTGATGGATACTGAATAAAGGAAGAATAGTGAGTTGACTTCTAGAAAATCTCATCACCAACATCTTTGTAAAAGTCAAACATCTGATCTGAGATCTTTCTCTGTCACATCAACAACCAGGAAGCAGCTTCACCTCTGATCAGAGACAAACACACAAACTCAACAACACTCACTCACCTGGAGCTACATCCAGTTTGATGGTGGTGATGGGATCAGCATCTCTCTTCCAGCGGTTTGTTTTACTATGAACATGACACGTGTATGTTCCACTGTCATCAGTCGTCACATCCTTCAGAATCAGAGACACGTCTCCATCCTTCATCTGTCTGTCCTGTAGATCCACTCGGTTCTTATAAGATGGATTCTGGTTCTCTGGATCTAACTGATCATCTCGATATAAAAGAACATATTCATCTTCCTTCATGTCAGTTCTTCTCCACTCTACCACTGTGACAGGTTCATTGTTCAGAGCTTTACATGGTAGAGAGACAGTCTGTCCAGGTTCAGCTGTGATGTTTATCTGTCCTGAAGGAAACAACACAGAGCAGAGAGGTTAAAGGTCAACATGCAGCAGTCAGTCAGTGGGAGGAGCTACCAAAGAGAGGACACTGGTCTCTGCAGGACTGATGAACATGTAGATGGATCTAACTGTTGATGTTTCCATTAAAAGAACCAGTAACATCTGTGTAGAACTGTATTGGTTCTATCAACTGTTCTATGTCATCAAAGAACAGACACTAGACCCCAGGAAGTAAGCAGTAGATATACTGTTGTGTGAAAATCACCCTCGGTATGTTGGTGTTTGTTGGAGTTTGTGATCTGTCTCATTCTGACACATCTACATCAGCAGATCAGGCTCAGTCTGAGGAATCACATACATACTGTATGTCTTCAGCTTTACACACAAATACACACAACACAAAGACACAACACGTGCACACAGGTCCCGTTAAACATTTTCTGTATAAGTGGTGAAACTCGTGTTTTGAGTTTACCCAACCACCTGTCCTCTGTAGCACCTTGTTAATCTCACGTTTCTTCTCAGTTTAATCAGCTTTGGTGTATTTAGCGGTTAACTATGGCTACTTTCTCTCCCTCTGCTTCTCCTTCTCTCTCCTGCTCGTCGTGCCACATGTTTAGCTGCTCCTCTGCCTCCTTTAGTGTTAATGGTTCCTGTAATAAATGTAGTTTATTTGTAGCTTTGGAGGCGAGGCTCTCTGAACTGGAAGCACGGCTCCGCACCATGCAAAACCCAATAGCTAGCCAGCTCCCGTTAGCATAGCTCCTGCTAGCTGTCCCCCTGCAGCTCCCATTAGCATAGCTCCTGCTAGCTGTCCCCCCGCAGCTCCCGTTAGCGTAGCTCCTGCTAGCTGTCCCCCTGCAGCTCCCGTTAGCATAGCTCCTGCTAGCTGTCCCCCTGCAGCTCCCGTTAGCATAGCTCCTGCTAGCTGTCCCCCTGCAGCTCCCATTAGCATAGCTCCTGCTAGCTGTCCCCCCGCAGCTCCCGTTAGCATAGCTCCCGTTAGCATAGCTCCTGCTAGTTGTCCCCCTGCAGCTCCCGTTAGCATAGCTCCTGCTAGCTGTCCCCCTGCAGCTCCCGTTAGCATAGCTCCTGCTAGCTGTCCCCCTGCAGCCCCCGTTAGCATAGCTTCTGCTAGCTGTCCCCCTCCAGCTCCCGAGCAGCCGGGAAACCAGGGGGGCTGGGTGACGGTAGGAAGGAAGCATAGTCTTACCCGGCCCACGGAGCACCACCAACCGCTTCACGTTTCTAACAGATTTTCCCCACTCGGCGACACACCCGCTGAGAAGCCAACTCTGATAATTGGCGACTCGATTTTGCGGAGCGTGAAGTTAAAGAAACCAGCGACCATAGTTAGATGTATTCCAGGGGCCAGAGCGGGCGACACCAAATCTTACCTGAAACTGCTGGCTAAGGCTAATGCTAAGGCTAAGGCTAATACTAAGGCTAAGTATGGTACGATTGTTATTCACATCGGCAGTAATGACCAACGGTTACGCCAATCGGAGGTCACTAAACTTAATGTTGAATCGGTGTGTAAGTTTGCTAAAACTATGTCGGACTCCGTAGTTTTCTCTGGTCCCCTGCCCAATCTGACCAGTGACCATATGTATAGTCGCATGTCGTCATTCCACCGCTGGTTATCTAGGTGGTGTCCAGCCAACAACGTGGCCTATGTTGATAATTGGAACTCTTTCTGGGGAAAGCCTGGGCTGATTAGACCAGATGGAGTTCATCCCACCTTGGCGGCTGCTTCTCTTATCTCTAGGAATTTGGCCGATTTTATTAACCCCCCAAAACCATGAGAACCCAGAGTTCAGCCCAGGAGGCAGAGCTGCAGTCTTACACGCCTCTTTGCTGCTTCTCTAGTACTGTCTCACACCAATAACTCCACAAACTCCATAGATGTGCTGTCTGCTCCCAGATTTTTAAATGGAAAAATAACAATAGAGGAGTTATTCATAGGAACCTTATCCAAATCAACACAAATTCACTAGTACAACAGAGCAATAAGAAAATTAAATGTGGTCTTTTGAATGTCAGGTCTCTCTCATCTAAATCTCTTTTAGTGACCGATTTGATAACTGATCATCAGATTGATCTATTTAGTTTGACTGAAACGTGGCTGCAGGATGATGAGTATGTCAGTTTAAATGAGTCCAGGCCACCCAGTCATAGTAACTATCACATTCCTGGAGGCTCAGGCCGAGGAGGAGGAGTGGCAGCAATCTTCCACTCTGATTTATGTATTAATCCTAGACCTAAACAAAGCTTTACTTACTCTTAGTCTCACTCATCCAGACTGGAAAACACAGAAACCAGTTCTCTTTGTTGTGATGTATCGCCCACCTGCTCCTTATTTAGCTGAATTCTCTGAGTTTCTCTGTGATTTAGTGCTTAGAACAGATAAAGTCATTATAGTAGGTGACTTTAACATCCATGTTGATGTTGGCAGTGACAGTCTTAGCTCTTCATTTATGTCATTATTAGACTCAATTGGCTTTTCTCAGAATGTAAATGGTTCAACTCACTATTTCAATCACACCTTAGATCTTGTACTAACTTATGGCCTAGAAACTGAAGGTCTAACCGTATATTCTCACAACCCTCTATTGTCTGATCATTTTCTTGTAACATTTGAATTTACTATAAGTAATTACACAGAAATTGGAAAGACATTTCGTTATGGTAGACACTTATCTGATGATGCTGTAACTAGATATAAGGAATTAATACCTTCAGTATTTACCTCAGTGCCTTATGTTAGTGATGTGGATATGAGCAACCACAATCTGACTCCATCACAAATAGATTATTTTGTTGACAGCACGACAGCATCGCTTAGTACAACTCTAAATCTAGTTGCTCCTCTTAAAAAGAAGGTGGTAAATGGAAGGAGGGAAGCTCCATGGTATAATTCACAGTGGAACAGTTCAAAGCTGGAAAGAATTTGTCATTCCACTAGTTCTGAAGAAGCTCACATAGCCTGGAAAGATAGTTTAACAATTTATAAAAAAAACTCTCCGTAAGATTAGAACAGCGTATTATTCTTCATTAATAGAAGAAAACAAGAACAAGCCCAGATTTCTTTTCAGCTGTAGCCAGGCTGACAAAGAGTCACAGCTCTGTTGAGCATCTATTCCTTCAGCCCTCAGCAGTAATGACTTCATGAGCTTCTTCTCTGATAAAATTGTTGCGTTAGAGATAAAATTCATAGCATCCTTCCATCTGTCAAAGATGTAAGTACAGTGGCATTAGAAACCTCTGTAGGACCGAGTCATTATTTGGATTCTTTCTCCCTAATTGATCTTCCTGAGCTCACTTCAGTTATTACAGCATCTAAACCATCAACTTGTCTTCTAGACCCCATCCCAACTAAGTTGCTCAAGGAGGTTTTTCCATTAATTAATACCTCCATATTAAATCAGATAAACTTATCTTTATTAACAGGATATGTACCCCAGTCTTTTAAAACTGCTGTAATTAAACCATTACTTAAAAAACCCACTCTTGACCCAGATGTTTTAGCAACTATAGGCCAATTTCCAACCTTCTTTTTATCTCTAAAGTTTTGGAAAGGGTTGTTGTCAATCAATTGGTTGATCATTTAAACAGGAATGGTTTGTTTGAAGAGTTTCAGTCAGGTTTTAGAGCTCATCATATTACAGAAACAGCTCTGGTTAAAGTCACCAATGATCCCCTCATGGCTTCAGACGATGGACTTGTCTCTATACTTGTCCTGCTGGATCTCAGTGCTGCATTTGACACTATTGATCACAATATACTACTACAGAGACTTGAAAGTGTGATCAAGATTACAGGAACTGCACTAGACTGGTTTGAATCATATCTGTCAGACAGATTCCAGTTTGTCCATGTAAACAACAACTCTTCTATATATACCAAAGTAAGCTATGGAGTTCCTCAGGGTTCTGTGCTAGGACCAATATTATTCACATTATACATGCTTCCCTTAGGCAATATTATTAGAAAGCACGGCATAAACTTCCATTGCTACGCAGATGATACCCAGCTATATTTATCCATGAAACCAGATGAAACTAATCAGTTGGTTAAACTCCAAGCGCCTTAAAGACATAAAGGCTTGGATGACCTGTAATTTTCTACTTTTAAACTCAGACAAATCAGAAGTTATTGTATTTGGCTCTAAACATGTCAGAGATTCATTATCTAATCACCTGCTTTTGTTGGATGGCGTTACCTTGGCCTCCAGTGCTACTGTGAAAAACCTTGGTGTTATATTTGACCAGGATATGTCCTTTAATTCTCACATAAAGCAGGTGACCAGGACTGCTTTCTTTCACCTTCGTAATATCATCAACATTAGGAGCATCCTTTCTCAGAGTGATGCGGAAAAACTAGTTGATGCATTTGTGTCTTCCAGGCTGGATTATTGTAACTCGTTACTGTCTGGCTCCAAATACTCTTTAAAAAGCCTCCAACTGATTCAAAACGCTGCAGCAAGAGCACTGACAGGAATTAGCAAGAGAGATCATATTACTCCAGTATTAGCTTCTCTTCATTGACTCCCTTTAAAATCTAGAATTGAATTTAAAATCCTCCTCCTTACATACAAGGCCCTGAAAGGCCGAGCTCCATCATATCTGAAAGACCTCATAGAACCAGACTGTCCCAACAGATCACTACCATCTCTAAGTGCAGGTCTGCTTGTGGTTCCTAGAGGTTCTAAAAGTAGAACGGGAGGTAGAACCTTCAGCTATCAGGCTCCTCTCCTATGGAACCAGCTCCCAGTTTGGGTTCTGGAGGCAGACACAGTCTCTACGTTTAAGGTCAGGACTAAGACTTTCCTTTTAGACAAAGCTTATAGTTAGAGCTGGACTTAACCAACCCTTAGTGATGCTGCTATAGGCCGAGGCTGCAGGGGGACGATGCACTGAGGACATGTCCTCTCCTCTTTCTTCTCTGGCTCCTGTCCTCTAATAACTTATTTTATTTTCTATCTCTTATAATTTACTAACCACTGTGTCTCCCTCTCTCCCTCCATCTTCTTGTGAGGGTCTCTGGTCTGGAGGCTGAATATCTGACCTGTGGAGTTCTAAGCTACATCTGCTGCCGTGGCCTCATCAACCAGCCCAGTCTTCATGGTCTGGAGTCTGTGTATCAGACCTGTGGAGCTCCATAAACTACATCTGTCCCAGTCTTCATGTCCTCCTCCAGGTGTCCACTCCTACCTAGATGAACTATTCACCAACCTGCCCATGATTCCTGTTATACTCACAAACTGTCACAGATCATCAGCTATGTGTTATATTACTAGACCCTACATCAGGCATGTCAAACATACGGCCCGCGGGCCGGACCCGGCCCGTTGGGTCATTTAATCCGGCCCGGCATAAATTTCTGAGTATGTCAAAAAAAGAAGCGAGTCTCTAGCTAATTTCTATTAAAAGTTGCGATTTTTTAAAATAAATACAAACCAAATGCTCCCTCCGGCCGCTAGAGGGCAGTAAATGTGTAAAAGCGCTCACGTCAAGCATGCGGCACTGACACGAGTTAGTCACAGGAAATAAACATTCGCAACGTGATGTGTCCAAGTAAAAATAAACCGTCAGTCTTGCTTCACCATTCACCACTACTAAACAAGTTATCGGTCAACACACCCCTCCCAAAATGGCACTGTCAAAAAAAAAAAGAAGAGTGGACACGGAGTGCAGAGTTTTCCAGGAGAAATGGACCGAGAAGTATTTATTTACAGAAGTGAATGCAAAACCAGTGTGCTTGGTATGTAATCAGCAAGTTGCAGTGTTCAAAGAGTTTAATATTCGGCGCCACTCATCATAAAGACAAGTATGTCATATTAAAGACAATTAATATTGTGCAGTATATTCTCAGCTTCAGTAGGCCCAGCCTAGTAGTTTGATCTGATGTAGTCTAATCCTATTGCCCATGCACTGCTATAACTTTTTTATTTATTTTATTTTATTTTGTATTTCTTTTTTCATTTATTTCAAAGCAGTATGACAATTAAGGCGAAAATATTTTTTTTATAGCTCCCACTTGAGTTTGTTTAGTGTGGTGAGTTGGTTCAGGTGTAAAACTGCATTCACTCAACTGTTAAAATAAACCAGTTGTTAACACATTCACGGCCAAACATGAAAATATTTTTTCCCCCATTGTTTTTGAATAAATGTGTTGTGCTTAGAAAAGATCCCTTGTCATCCGTGATTATAATATGTAGGGTAGGCTACAAATGTAGGCTGAATGATAAAGCATAGTACTGAAAAACAAAGCTAAATATTTGGAGTTGACATTCTTTTGCTGATCCAGCCCCAGAGCCAAACTGAGTTTGACATGCCTGCCCTACATGTTTCCTTCCGCTTGATGTATGTATCAATGACAGAAGTTAGTTTATCTAGTTTCTCCTGTTCTTCTTCTCTCTCTATCTTCTCTGGTTCTACCCGGCTGGTCTTCAGCAGATGGTTCCTCCATATGAGCTGGTTCTGCTCAAGGTTTCTTCCTGTTTAAAGGGAGTTTTTCCCTCAGGCTGCTCTGGAGGTTTCAGGCTGGTTTTTGTGAAGCGTCTTGAGACGATTTGTATTGTAATTGGCGCTATATAAATAAAACTGAATTGAATTGAATTAAACTGTCTCCTAGAACATGTGGTTCTCAACTGGTCTGGCTTCTGGACCCACCATCGCCCCTTAATGACTCAAAGCCACAACCCACATCTAAGAAAATGTTCAACTTCTCAGATTTACTGAATTTAAAGAATGTGCAATTTAATCTGAGACAGTAGAATAGAATATCACAGGATAAAAACACACACACAAAAAACAAATATAATGATAAAGTCAAACAACCAGCAGGTGGCGATGCTAATGAGGGAACTATTCCCTTTATGCTCAGCTAACTACATTTAAATTCAAACCAAAAACTCTTTTTTTCACTAACATGATGTATGATGCATAAACACTAAAATCAGAATACACAATTATCCAAACCTTACACTCAAGGAGCAAAACATCAGACCAGAAAAGCACCACTATAAGCACAAGGTCAGCTTCACACTTTTTGCAAACCAATGCACACAGTGATCTGCAAAACACTAATCACACGTGTACACATTAAACACAGCATTAGACACAGGTGGACATCAGGTTGTCACTTCCACCCATTAGTCAATTAGTTAAACACATCTACGAGATTCACTAACACATCACTGATAGACACAACACTCAGGGTTAAGCAGTATAACAGACACCAGGTGTGTTCATGCCAATGTGGGTTTTCATACGGTAACAAAATACAGTCGTGTACAGTTTTTACGAGAGTGTTTCATTTTGCAAAGAATCCAAGGGGATTTCTGCTAACTGTTTGTATGTTTGGGGTAAGTGTGTGCAGAGTTTGTAGTGAAAAACCAGGCCCTCTACAATTTAAAAAAAAAGTAACAAATTCAGCAGGACTTTCATGCACAAACATGAAATAAAAAAGTAGTTTACAAAAGACTCCAAATATGGAGCTTTATCTGAGGACCCACTCATTGAATACGTAACAATGTTCAATTAAAACTGTTCAGTGTCTTCTTCCAGCATTAATCATTAGTCTGACATGACAATCACAACATTTCACCAACACACATTTCAACAGATTCAGTTGGTGTTTTCATGTAAAATATGTGAAATAAAAAAGCGCAACTACTGAGAAATATAAATATATATAAACTAAAAACTCTGTAGCTTTAGCTGAGAATCATCACTTCCTGGATCTATGACAACAGACATCGTACTACACCGTACTACTATGGTTTTTATCCACAGACACAAAATTCACAATTCAAGATTCACTTTCACGTGTCAACACTTCACTGCACAAAACACACTGAGGTCTTTGTCTTCCTTTGTCCTTAATATAACATCATATCATCTGTGTCCTACCTGTGTTTCGACACTAAGTTAGCAGATGTAAACAGACTTCTTCTTCTATGGTGGTTAAGGAGTATATGCTGTTAAGGAGTGTGAACCAATGACACACTGATGATATATATTTTTTTTGGCCCAGCGAATGCCCTCCACCCACCAGTTGAGAATCACTGCTCTTGAACAGTTGATCATTGATTCTAGATCCAGTTTAGTTTGAACTCACCAGACACAGACAGGACGACGCTCAGTAAAGTCAACCAGAGTGACGCAGATGTCCCAGTAGACATGTTGTCTTCTGTTGATCCCTCACTGATTCCTGACTTGAATCTATCAACCTGACTAGATCACATTTAATATTAGATCACATTAAATATTAGTTTGAAATGAAGCTCAAAGTCTCTGACGACGACTCGTCTCTTTCAGCCGCTCGATCTCAATCAACCTGGAAGATGTGGAGCGAAGAGGTGGAGCGATAAAACCATGGAGGTTATGGGCGGTAGTCAAACCATAAAGAAATATGTCACTACAAAACGAAAGTAAAGAGAGTCTCAGTGTGTGACTGATAATGATCTACAACCTGTCAATCATTGTCTACCTGTTAAAGTTCACCACCACGTAGAGAGCTTCCAAATAAATGAAGACAACGTTATATTTAAAGTTATATTTCTCATTTCTACATTAATGATAAAACTACAACTGTATGAAGGAGGAAACATGTTCCAGGTTTCTGTCACATGACGTCTCTAACAAGAGAGAAGCAGAAATAAAACATGAACGAACAGGACCGACCAGTCTTCAGAGGAGAGTGCGCATGCGTCTGTTCTGCTGCAGCTTTTCTACTAAATCACGTGACTTCAGACCAGCCTTCAGAGGAGAGTGCGCATGCGTCTGTTCTGCTGCAGCGTTTCGACTAAATCACGTGACTTCAGGGGAACTCGGGACTCTCCAACTTTCTATTGCTCTCCTCTTCATTCTTTCTTTCCATTGATGTATCAGCTTAGTTATTGTCTGCTGCTCTTCATCTTTTATTCTAGATTATCATCAACGTAGAGTCAGACTCATCAGTTCAGAGCCTCATTCACTGAAACATGGTTCAGTCCTGGTTTTATTACTGATGGTAGGATTTCTATGATTCTATGAACTTGTTTATTTATTTTATATCTGTTGCTAGTTGCCATCTATCTATACGTCTGTCTGTCTATATAGACCAACTCCTTTCTCAACTTGAAATCTCAACTCACATCAATACACACATTGATAAACAACAGCCAATCCTAAACCCTGGGGATAAATAAAGCGTAGTTCTGCTCCTACATTTCATCTCATCTCTGATCTCCTACTACCTCTTATCCTCACTAGGGTCATGGGGGTCGCTGGAGTCTATCTCAGCTGTCATGGGGTGAGAGGCAGGGTCCACCCTGGACAGGTCTCCAGTCCATCGCAGGACTAGCACATTGTCTAACACAGTTTCTTGTCTCATGTGTCCTTGATGGCTCATTGGTTTCTCCCCTGTGATTGCCCTGATTGGTTTCACTCGTGTCTCGTCATCCCTCTGCCTCTGTATTTATAGCCCTGCCTTTCCCTTGTTCCCAGTGGCGTCGTTGTGTTACCTCCACGTGTCCCCATATTCCTGTGATTTTTGTCCTTTTTGCCTGATTTTGTCTACATGATCCATGCGCGTTTAGGATTTCCTTTGTATTTTGTATGTACCTGCTCTCTGCAGCGCCTTTTGTTTCCTCTTATTATTCATTAAATATAGTGATGGAGAAACTGAAGCTTTCTCAAGCACTGAATCAATCTGAAGCAATTGTGTTGAAGTGGTTCAGTGTTTCGAAGCATTTGATACGATTAAATGTAGAGACATCTGCTGGATAAAAGTATACATGGCATTCACAGGACACAGTGCTGTTAAACAATAAAGGATCTACAGTATGTGCATTTTGAAATGCTTTATTTATATTCTTTCAATAAAATACTGATATGCTTGTGTGGTTGTGCCTTATAATACTGTATGTTTTAGATATATACTTTTGGGTGATTGATGGTGTGAAGAAACATCTCCGTCACTGAGTGCGGGTAGCACACACTCATTCACATCCCGTCCTGGTCATTGTCTAGTGATGTAAGGTTCCGTATCGAGGCTTCGAAGCGCGTGCAGAGTAGGGAGGGTATCGAGGCTTGCTTCATTTAGGGGAGGAGCTGAAAATGATGACGTCCGAAGCCTCGCTGCCCGGCTGATACCACGTGAGGGATTCCGGAAGTGGTTCGCCTAAGACAGGGGTCGGCAACCCAAAATGTTGAAAGAGCCATATTGGACCAAAAAACAAAAAACAAATATGTCTGGAGCCGCAAAAAAATAAAAGCCTAATAGAAGCCTTATATTGAAGGCAACACATGCTGTATGTATCTATAGTAGCTATATTAGCCTACTACCGAAATGACTAGGTTAACTACAAATACATAATGAGCCTTCATGATTAAATGTTTATTTTTCCTGCAGTGCATCCTGTAGAGAATGACGCACCACGTGACTACTCTGTTGTGCGATGCCGCCTCAAGTTTAACTTCATTACAATATTAATGAATTATGTTTCATTGCTTTGATGAAATTAAAGAAATGCAATAAAGAAATCAGATTGTTGATGTCGTTTTTATTTTGAGTACTCGAAAAAACAACAACAAAACGGAACGTGCATAACGTGCCCCTTATCTGGGCAAAAGAGTGCAATAAAACGCAGCGTACATTTTTAAAAAATAAAACATCAGCCTTTTGAAAAGGTAAAGTATATAAAATCAAATTAATACAGTTCAAGTTTGACGTCTGTGCAAATGCCAAGCAAGTCAGTGCAAGAGTAAAACGAAGCAGCATCCTCTTCTCTTTTGACACGCAACCAATGCAGCTATGCTCGGACGCTACAGAGCAAACATTCAGGCAATCCTCCCGCATTAGCAATGAATGCAAATGATTCGGTCCAAGAAACGTTGAATCCTCTGTTCTCCTCGGTTATTTTTCTCTTTTTCCCTTTGGGATCCATGGCCTATCACACAGCCGCCGGTTTGTTTACAACAGTCACCTGCCTGGCATCCCGCCTTACTGATAGAAACGTGTGTCGCAGGCTGTGACGTAAATCTTCGTTGACAGAAATGTTGAAATTTAATATTTATTCTACACATTTATACAGCATTGAAAAACGTTAAAAATGTTTGTGTCATGTTTGTTTTCCTACAGAAACCATTTAAAACAAAAAATATATTTCTCTCCCCCATCTTTTTCCATTTTCAAACATTTTTGAAAAAGCTTCAGGGAGCCACTAGGGCGGCCGCGGGTTGCCGACCCCCGGCCTAAGACCTGCCACAGTGGAGAAAGTGTTGTTTTAAAATAAAAACCAATGATGTGTTCAACGTTACAAAAGCACAATCATTGTCCATACCCCAACCACCCTCACCTCACTGTAAATGATCGTTTACATTTTCATCATTTCCAAATAATCATTTTCCATACTGAAAGTATATATATATATATATATCAAAATACACACAGTATACTGCCATCACTACAATATGCATGTTTTGCATACTTCTTTATTTTGCTGACAGTTTTATTCACAGGCTTTCTGTAAAATGCCACACACTTCAAACTCATGCCAGCTGATATTTTTGCGTCCAGTAGATGTCCTACTAGAGCAAATGAAGCTTCAAGAAGCTTCGCTGGAGTGAACCAACTGGATGAAAGGCTTCAGTGCTTCATGAAGCTTCATCTGCCCATCACTACCTGTTCATACATTTTACACACTTACCGCAGACGCCGAGTCGTCCTCCCCGCTCCCCTGTCGGGTGCAGTCGGCCAAACAGGCCAAACATCTGCTTCCTGCTGTTTTAAAGGGCACTTGGCGGGAAAAAGGTCACCGGGTGCAACCCAATATTGTTTGTGTTAACAAAAGGGTATTTCTCAATATTCACGAAAACCTATATTAGGTGAAAATATATCTTGAATATTGCTGAATCTGTGTTTGTGGTTAAATGTCCTTTTTGTTGTTTCTATGGGTAGGAAACTTTTCTGTTGTAGTTAATTACTATTTTTGTGTCAGGCCCATTGGGAGGAGCTTATCATTTATAAGGCAGTCATTTTGTCCATGTTAAGGAGGTTAGAGAGGTGGTGTTGCAAGTTGTGCTTGGGGAAAGAATGTTCATCTATGTCAGCAGTCCAAACAGCCACTCATTTTGTAATTCATTTTTGTACATAGTTGTTTGTTATTTTGTAAATATTTTTTTCTCACTGTATTGGTGAAATAAAAAACCCTAAATCATAGCTTCTTGTCGACGCCGTATTTTTGCCAGGAAGAACCCCGCTACGGATAGAAATACAAAAAAACTAAATACAAAATAACATAAGTCAAATGCTTTTGCAACTAGGGACTGTGGTGACAATGGTTGTATGAAATACTTGTTTCTCTGTATGTGTGCTTAGTATGTATGTATGTAGGTATGTACAGTAGGTCAATATATGTATAATGTGTAAATGTTTATGTGCCTATGTAAATCAATGTTATACTACTCTTACCTGAAACCTCAATCTCGTTGTAAATTGACGACGTACGCAAAACTCAAAAACGTACGACATTTTAAGGAATTGTGACTATTTATATACATTGTGAGATTGAAAATCCCGATCCCCTGCCTCTTCACTATTTTGTCCTGCACTTGGGCCCTTCTTTAGACCTACAAACCAGACATCTCCTCCACACCTGCAAATATCACATGTGGGGTTCCTCAATGCTCAGTTTCAGGTCCACTTCTCTTGGACCAGGCATTGATCCTGCATGAGGAATCTCCTCACACTGTCTTGGCATCAGGCCAATAGCAGTCCCTCACATCATCATAAAGTGCTTTGAGAAAATTATTTTGACCAACATCCAGAGCAGCATACTGGACACATTGGACCCCTTGCAGTATGCTTAGTGTTCCAACAGCTCTGCCTTGGACACCATCGCTACTAGACCCCTGCTGATGTCCCACCTGTTACTGAACCTGTTTCCCCTTAAGCTGACTCTGCATTAACGGGGAGCTTCAAGTTCCTGGGTTTGCACATGGACGCAGACCTCAGATGGAGCCACAACACCTCAGCGGATGTGAAGAAAGCCACTTTCTGAGGATCCTCAGGAGGATCAACCTAAAGAAGCTGCTGACTGTCTTCTACCGCTGCTCATTGAGAGTCTGCTGACACATGGCTCATAGAAAGACACTACAGAGGGTCATTAACACCCTCTCCCCTCCCTACAGGACCTCTACAGCACCCGCTGCCTGAGGAAGGCCTGCAGCATCCTGACACACATTTCACACCCAGGACACCGGGCGGTCCAGCTCCTGTCCTCTGGAAGACGTTTCAGGACGCTGAAAACAAGGACAAACAGACTGAGGGACAGTTTCTACAACAAGGCCACGAAAACAGCCGACACAACCGTGTCATTTCAGCCACAGCGTTTCACTTTCATGGAAATAATGACTGTGCAATAAGTTTTTTCCCTTTCCCCAAACAAGTGCAATATCATACAGGCCTGTTTACATTCTAATTTGTATATAGTGTTTTTAGTTAGTTTGTTGTACTTGACTTGTCTAGTTATTTATTGAGTATTTATCTTTTGCACTGAGGGGAGCTGTACCTCAGTTTCGTTGTGCAGTGTATATTGTCACATGCTACCGTGCAACGACAATAAAGACTCTAATCTCTAATCTTAATCTAATCTTATGATATCCTCCACACTATGCACTTGATCATATAAAAGTGATGATCATCTCTTTCATTGAATTTTGAGTGTTTTAATCAACCTTGTTACATCTGTGGTGTTCCCAGTCAAAAGTGACCGTCATATGAATGGGTATCCAGACTATATTCATCCATCAGACAGAAAACATCCCCATACACACCACCCCAACTCACTCACTCGCACATTTCAGACTGAACAATGTCTTTTGCGGGTCTCTTTCCCGCGCTTATGTGCCGATCCGCCCACGTGAACCTACTTCCTGATGAAACACTGTATCATGTCTCCACACAGACTAGACAGGTGTCTGTTATGTGAACCCATCTCTTTCCCACGCTTTTGTGCTTATGCCCCACGTGAACCACACCTTCCAGACTGATCAATGCATCATCTTCACACAGGCCCCACATATATAGCTTGATGTTTGCCTTGCACTCCTGTTACTCTGACCACAATGAGTAGGCGACTGACCAAGCGGTTCTCTGTCGAAGAGCTTCTGGTCCAGGTTTTTGGACATGATGAAGAAGGCACTGAAAGTGAGCCAGAGATAGAGGAGGATGTCTCGGAAGTGGAGAGACTGACCAGTCAACAGATGGGAGGGAGAGGCACCTGAAGAACAGGCACCTGAGGAGACATTCCAGCCAAGAGTGGACACTTGCTCTGGTATCCATCCTGCCAGGACAGAGAAAGTAGAGCAAGAGTGGAAAACATCATAAAGCTGACGCCAGCGCAAACACGGTATGCGACATCTCGTGTGGATGACGTCAAGTCCAGCTTCCAACTCTTTTTACCAGACTTTCCAACTTTCTATTGCTCACTTCTTGATTCTTTCTTTCCATTTATTGTAGTGTAATTTTAAAGCCTGTGATGTGCTAAGAAGAAGATAAATGGAAAATAGATGCAAGCAGAATGACAATGATTTTAATCATGTTTCATTATAAGGTTATGATTGAATTACAATGATATGTCCAATCATAATGTCATTGGTTTGATTACAACATGATGTTTGATATGATGCCTTCACCAGGCATATGCTACTAGAACACAGAGGGAGAGCACTGGAACCAAAAGTATATCTACTGTGTTCCTCACAAGAGCACATGTGTATGTAGAAGATAGTTGTGCTTATCACACTTGGTAAAGTTTTTTTTAAAAAATAATGAGCTAAATAGTGGACTGGAGGATAAAGGTGTAAAATGAACGGGAGTAACTTTGTGAACCTGGGAGCCTGGGGAAATTACAAAACTACTGATGTAACTGCAGGTGTTTGAACCTGAGGAAAAAAATAGAAAAGGTATTTGGAGCAGGTCACGATGCTCCAGAGCCATGTGGCTCATAAACAGTGACAAAGAGAATTTCTAAGGGTATGACTGGTTAAAATAAGGGGCTGGTGAGGGCGTGGCCCATGTAGGGGATGGACATGTAGGGTGTGACTTGTGACGTCCCAAAGGTATAAAAGATGAGGACAGTAGCCCTCGCACCTTAGAGCGGGGTTGTGGTGACAATTTTTTGTCCTGTGATGCTGCTCTTCTTTTTTACCGGCAGTAAAGATCACTCTGATGCTCTGGACTTAGACTCCTGATGATTTTTTGAGACTCCAAAGAGAAGTTATCTCCAGGCTGAATTGAACATCTTTCAAGGACTAAGTTTTACAAGGGTCTCCTATTTCAGAATAATTTGACACAACATTATGTCTGTAATAAGTGCCTGTAAACTGCACTTGAGAGAGATGAGATAGGTAGCCATATTTTTGTTGATCCCCTTTTGTTCCATGTGATTATTTCTGATACATGTTTCCAATCACATGTGTGAGTATAATTGGAAAGCCACTGTAGTATGTTACATTCTTATTAAATATCCTGAAACGTGGGGGCGCTATCGAGCAAACCGACCAAGATGGCGACTTAATGTGGATGCTCCGTACAACTTCGCACTAAATAACTTTAAAACTGTGAGTGAACAATACAAACTGAACTGAGACTATGTCAAAATGTGCTACAGCAGGGGTGGCCAACCAGGCCGAGACCAAGAGCCACATTTTTTACTGTGTTACCGTGAAGAGCCACATCATACACATGGGCACACATGAACATCACCCCATCCCTTCATACACACACGTTCCTGTCGTTAGAGAGGTTCCCGTTCTGGCAGATAGGAACGCCCCCTTCTTCGCCTACCCACGCTTGTCAACATCCGGGTTAATATCTGGGTTAACATAGCAACATCCGCTAGCTAGTTATTTTTTCTAGAATGTGTCAAAATCTAGTCAGGTTATACAACAGGTAGCACAGAGCTACCATTACTAAGCTAAGCAAGTTAAAGAACGTTAATTAAAACCTAATAAGTTTACGTTTGATTTACGTACTTACCATAGTCAGATATCAGCTAGGATCGAGTTTACTGATTTGGGTAATGTTGGGTTGTGCAGCAAGCACGTTCGTTTTCAACAAGAACAGTTGAGTCTAAATGACTAAATCTAAGTGACTTACTTAAAATAAAGTTGTTAAAAAATAGGACATTTTATCATTTATTTTTATTGACACTTAATAAAAATTCAAACAGTATTTCACTCCAAGGGTTCATTTATTTTTCCATATTTGTATTTTATGAAAACACAAAATAATTTCACTAGAACAATTTGAACTTTGTAAAACAGAATTTCTCTTGAACTACGAATTTTAAACACTTTAAAATAGACAATATCTTGTCAACAATTTTTAAACAAGGAAAAAAAAGATTTCTCTTGAACAATTCAACATTTTAACAGGATAACATAAAACACATCAAAACAGAAGACTGGAGAAGTTGGCATCCTTCCTCTTGACATTTTGTTGCTTTGGGCTTGTGGCCACTTGACAAAACTGACAGATGTAGCTGTAGACATATGAAAAACACTGTCAGTTTAAATTTACTTTCACCCTAATAACACTAGTTACTACCTGCTGCACTAGATGGTAAATAGACTGTATCCATATCACTTTTCTAGTCATTGCGGTCACTACATTCACACATAAAATGAAATTTATATTACCACAGTACGTTGTTAATTTGGAAGTTATTGTTTTATATAGCGTAGAAATAAACACCACGCTGCTTAGTTTGTCCAAATAATCCTCACGTGAGAAAGCTAAACTCCGTTAACTAACTACGTAAAAGTGCGCATATAAATTATGTACCTGTAAAAGACTGTTACCTATCACCAAAATGTAGTGATGTAACGTTCCGTATCGAGGCTTCGAAGCGCGTGCCGAGTAGGGGAGGGGGCGTTTCCTCGATGCGCGTATCGAGGCTTGCTTCATTTAGGGGAGGAGCTGAAAATGATGACGTCCGAAACCTCGCTGCCCGGCTGATACCACGTGACTGATTCAGGAAGTGGTTCGCCTAAGACCTGCCACAGTGAAGAAACTGTTGTTATAAAATAAAACCAATGATGTGTTCAACGTTACAAAAGCACAATCATTGTCCATACCCCAACCACCCTCACCTCACTGTAAATGATTGTTTACATTTTCATCATTTCCAAATAATCATTTTCCATACTGACAGTATATATATACACATACATACATACATATATATATATATATACACACACATACATACATACATACATACATACATACATACATACATATATATATATACACACACATACATACATACATACATACATACATATATATATATATACATATATATACATATACACACAGTATACTGCCATCACTTCAATCAACAGGCTTTCTGTAAAATGCCACACACTTCAAACTCATGCCAGCTGATATTTTTGCGTCCACTAGATGTCCTACTAAAGCAAATGAAGCTTCAAGAAGCTTCGCTGGAGTGAACCAACTGGATGAAAGGCTTCAGTGCTTCATGAAACTTCATCTGCCCATCACTACCAAAATGTTCTAAAAAGCCATGTTAACGGACTCCATAACAAAGCAATGTGGACACCACACCATCCCTCTTAATGGCAGCTACCACGTTAACAATTTAATGTAATATAATTTAATTGTGTCAGTGAAATCGGATTCTTCTTATTTTAAATTTGTCATCTCTGTCCAATGTTTATCATTTCCAAACCTGTACACACTGTGATTTAATGTTTAACTTTGTCAGGGTTTTATGACTGTTTGTAAAAAATCACGTCCACAAAAACAATATCTATTTAAAATAAAAAAAAATAACATCCAAATTAACAACGTATCGTAACTTTAGCCTATAACTACACATAGGCGTGTTGTTTATAAGATAAGAGATGCCTTTATTCATCCAACAGTGGGGAAATTGTGGTTGTTAACAGCAGCAGACATTCAACATCAACTTCACAAGCAGTGCACACAGTGCACATATGGGTGGACAAAAAAAAGAATAGAATATAAAAAATATCAAAAAATATATAAGAAAGTTATATTACAACAAGCAAGGCAGTGTTTATGTAAAGAAGTGGGTAAATGTAAATGTACGTATATGTTCACATATCTCCAGTGACAGGGAGATGCAGACAGTGCAAAAAAGAACGGCAGATATATAAACGAAATATAAACGATATATGTACATGTAGTTAAGATTGGGAGGAGTATTACACAAGTATATGTAGGACATACTGCACATAATTTAACATATGTAGTTGTGGGTCTACTGGGAGCAGACCTGGTTGTAGAGTCTGACAGCAGAGGGAGGAAGGACCAGTGGTTCCACTCCCTCCGTGGGTGGAGAAGCCTGGTGCTGATGGAGGTTTCCAGGGCTCTGACAGTCTCATGCAGGGGGTGGGAGGTGTTGTCCATGACTGACGACAGCTACACCAACATCCTCCTGTCCCCCACCACCTCCACAGGCTCCAGACTGCAGCCCAGGACTGAGCCGGCTTTCTTCACCAGCTTGTTCTTGTTTCCCTCTGCTGCCGTGATGCTGCTGCTCCAGCAGACCACGCCATCAAAGATGGCAGACGCGACCACAGAGTCTAGAAGGTCCTCAGGAGGGCGCCCTGCACTCTGAAGGACCTCAGTCTCCTCAAAGGATGGAGTCTGCTTTGGCCCTTCCTGTATAGTGCCTGAGTGTTGTCAGTCCAGTCCAGGTTCTTGTATAGGTGAACACCCAGGTACCTGTAAGAGTCCACTATCTCAATGTCCATTAGAGAAACAATCTGCTCAAAGAATCTTTCAGTCACTTTAATTTTAATCCAGAATCCTTAAAACATCTCGGTTTGAACAAACATCAGTGACACAGAGTCCTGATAAGTGGTGAATGTTTTACTCTCTTGAATTCAAGTTTTTATTCTTTGTTTTTTGTAGTTTTTGTAAAAATCTAATACGATATATGTAAAGTTCAGACAGGCTGTAATTAAAGGAGCAGTCTAATGTTGCTCTAAATGAAGCTGTGTATTTAAAGCTGATATTGACAGAGTCAGATATCAGTGATGATCAGCTTCAGTTCAGCTCTTCCTAAATGTCTTAGTTGTGTCTTTATTGATAATAATGTGTAGTTTTGTGAGCTGAATGTAGAAGCTGTTGAACCAGTTGAATCAGCTCTAATCTGATCTGGAATCAGTCCAACAAAGCTCCTCCTACATTCAGACTAAAGAAACATGTTCACTGTCTCTCTGACTGAGATTCATTGACTTTGTCCAGCTGTAACATCATCTGTGATCCATTACATCCTGGTTACCATCACTTCCACTAATTGATTGTTGTCATAGTATAACTTGTATATATACATTGTATATACTGCACTTTAATGCTTGTATTGTTACTTGCATTTGTTTCATATATGTCTGAGGGTCTTAAGTTTCTTACATTGTTTAACCATTTGATAAATTGGTTTGATGGCTTGGTCATTGATGACGCTCCTGACGTATTAGGATCAGCGGTGCATGCATGAATGATTTATCTTTTTATTAAACATTTAAAGCCTGTACGGGCGGTTCGTCAAAGCACACCTTTTTGAATTACCGTAACTCAGATGTTTGCGCTATTGACAATATTCAAACTGCGGCTGAAGTTGTGCTTTTGTTTTGAAGACCTTCGTGACAGCTCAAGGGTAGAACTTCGTGATCATGCTCGCTCCTCAACCTGGAGCACAACTTCCCAGTGTTCAACCACACTTTGAATTTTGTCCATCTTGAGTTACGATAATTCAAATACGCAAGCTTCTTTGTGTGCGCAGATGGATGTTCAGGTCTTAAAGGGTTAATGTTAGAATTTTAACAGGTCCGGGCAGAACCGTCACTTGGTCCGTGCCCAGGTCTGGGTCCACCATTTGGTGATACCTGATTTAGATCATTGTTTGATCATCTCTGAGTTCAAATCACAAATTTCTTTCTGTGATATTTACTGACCTGCTGTAAATCAGAGATAGATTGATGCATTGAAATGATTAATTCAAACATGTGAAAATAAGTTCAATAATAATCCTCCTCAACAGACTGATATATTTGAGCTGGGCTGCTCTCTGATCCTTCACCTGCTCTCACTCTCTTTTGTTGTAAAGGTTCCATTTAGGTTTTGTGCAGGAAGGTGGAGAGTTCTGTGGGTGTGTATTTGTATTATGTGAGAAGCACTTTGTGTTGCAGTTTATTAGTTTGAAATGTGCTATACATATAAAGTTTGATGTTATTTGACTTGATATGACTTTGGACTGGACTGTATGCAGACCACACATGTGTCATAGAAGAGTGAATGTCCTCAGTTCACCTGAAGTCACGTGATTTAGTAGAAAAGCTGCAGCAGAACAGACGCATGCGCACTCTCCTCTGAAGACTGGTCGGTCCTGTTCGTTCATGTTTTATTTCTGCTTCATCCTGGTTAGAGACGTCATGTGACAGAAACCTGGAACATGTTTCCTCCTTCATACAGTTGTAGTTTTATCATTAATGTAGAAATGAGAAATATAAACTTTACGTTCTCTTCATTCATTTGGAAGCTCTCTACGTGGTGGTGAACTTTAATATGTAGACAATGATTGACAGGTGAGGTGTGTACTTGCTGTTTTATTGGAACAATAACACAACTCAGTCACACACTGAGACTCTCTGTAGTGACATATTTCTTTATGGTCTGACTACCGCCCATCCCTCCATGGTTTTATCGCTCCACCGCCGTCACTCCCACTTCCGCGTTGGCTGAGCACGAGCAACAGAAAGACATAGATATAAACACATGTCGTCATCAGGGTTCGTCGTGTCGAGCAGCTGAAAGAGGCTTTAAGCTTTATTTCCTCAGGACGCTGTATTTATAATCTCAGGGTTATCTTGAACTGGAGAAAATCAAATCATAGGTGTGAAATTATTGCAGTGGCGTGCACAGGTGGACACTAGGTGGTGCTAAAGCACCTGCCCTTTGCCCTCTTGACCAAGCAAGTGCCCTTTTGAAAGTTCTTTTTGTTTTTTCGTGGCCCATGCTGACATGATCATCTATAAGTGATAATAATGCCCCAACTAATATTCCCTCCACCCCCCACCCGCATGTCAACGTGAACGCGCAGAGCGGACACAAACAGAGGCGAGTTGCAGCAGCAGACAGTGCACAGCTGCAGCCCAAACACACCACCTCCCCTCCCACCAGCCAGGTAACATGTAAATGAATCGATTCGAGTGTGTTGTTTGCCCCTAAGCCTCAGTTGCCAAACTGTATCTTGCATGTATTTGTGTCTGTTGTGAAGCAGCGTGTCTCACAGCTGGGCATAAATTAGCAAACTGCTCCTCTGCTTAACAAGCTACCTACCCAAAATCAGTGATAGATATGATGTGATGATTGGTATCCTACAGCATGTCAATCTATCAGTATACTTATTTAAGATGAATATCTAGTGTATATTGTGTATACTGTGTAGGTTTACATTAGGGTACATAATTAACACTTGCACAAGCGATTCCCAATTACCTGCAGAAAAAGTAGCCCTGTTGAAATGTAACCAAGCAGTCTTATTCATATTTTTGGTCTCTTTTTATTTACCAAATGCAGCACAATGCCTAGAAAGGAGAGGATAAGAAAGGAAAAGGAAAGGGAGCTACAGCAGGCAGGATGAAAGCATCCACCAGCAGCAAGGAGGGAGGTGGAGATGAAGATGAAAGTGAGGAGTCATGTTCACTGTTTAGGGCATTTAAAGCTGAACTGTTCCTCTGAGTTTACTGAAACATCTGAACAGCTGTCCACATTTTATTTTAACTACTGGTTTGGCTGTATTAGATTAGGCATTAAGCTGTTTTAGCTAATTATATTATTTGGTCATCAGACTCTTTAAAGACATGGCACCAAGGAGGATGCTGCTTTAAAGCGGGGTAACGCTCACTCTTCACTTCTCACTTCAAAATGACACTTTGTACACTTCTTTTGTACTGACGGGAGGAAAAGAGTGCACTGATCTATCATTGTAGCTTGTAATTTGCCAAAAACCTCTCCGTGTGCGTTCACTCCAAAGAAATAAAACAACAGTGACTGACTGATCAGTGCTATAGTGTGAAACTGTACCAGTCATTTTATTAACATATTGACATGAATAAATATGTTGTTACATTCAACATGTGCCTGTAATGTCCATTTATTTTTAAAATCTCTCACTGCTATAATAATGCAGCCGTCAGTTCTACCTGCTGCATAAACTGAGCACCTGCCCCCAAAACGTCTGTGCACAGCACTGAAGAACTTCATGATTTTCATACACTTGCATATATTTTCCACTTATACTTCGTACATATTGTTATAAATATATTTCCTATATATTTTTTTTTTACATTCTCTTACTTATTCTGATTCATTCTTCTTTGTTCTTAACACTGGTACTTTGGGTTGGAGCTGCTGTAATGAAAAGTAATTCACCCCTGGAATCAATAAAGTCATTCTGATTCTGATTATGATTCTAATTTTAATTCTAATTCCAATAGTGGAGTCTATGTAACAGAGATACAACAGCACCTCCCTCAGGTCAAAGTGTCACACTGCAGCCTGTGACTTTCATCCTGCACAACTTCACTTATTTCTACCGGTGTAAAGATCAGAAAAGTGGGGGACAAAAAAAAGACGATAGTTTGAAAACTAGTGAAAGAAATCAACCAATCACACAGAATCTTCTTCAAAACACGAAGTGAAGTTTGACAGTGACAGAGACCAACAGCCACCATCTTTGATCTAGATCATTGTTTGATCATCTCTGAGCTCTAACCACATATGGATGGACTCCTTCAAAGTAAAAGTATCCACCTGTTGCTTCACTTCAGTCTGGTTTGGATCCTGGCCTGAGATCAGGTCAGTGGAGTTCAGTTTGAGCTTCTCTGTCTGCATTGCTCTTTGTTCTGAACACGGGTTCACTTTAAGAAGGAGCTGCTGTAACGAAAAGTCATTTCCCCTCGGGAACAATAAATAAATTAATTCTGATTCTGATTCTGATTCTTCACGGTTGCTAAATGATCCTTCTGTGACGTTTACTGACCTCTCATCAAGACAAAAATTCATCTTGTAAATTTTAGTGCAGCAGACTGCACAACATGATGGACCTGTTTTAAACTGGTTTAAATGTGTGTATGGATGAACAGTCCTCTGAGAAACACAAACTGGGCTGTGGTGTCTATGCGTCGCTGGGACGGGTCTGCAGGGTCCCGACTACGCTGTTAGTGTGTAGTTCTGTGTGTTCAATGACAGGGGACACGGGCTGGTTCTCACATTCGCCTTTATTCCTGTATGACAGTGACACGAGACACAACGCGTGTGCAATGGTCATCTCCTCTCCACATAACTCCTAACACACACACAAAAATAAAATGAAATACATTGAGCATATAGGCTACGACATGGAGGACCCACACACACACATGCAGGGGGAGGGTCGCAGCTAAACAAACTCTCCTTGTGTCGCTCAGAATGACTCTAAAAACACAACCACTCCACTAACACCTCCATAAACACATCTCGGAACATTTGTACATCAACATTCTTCCGTTAATGTTGCATTTAAACTCAAGAGATATGACTTTTTTTTATTGAACCCAGAGCAGAACAACATAACTCTCCCAGTGAGGACGGTGCAAACTGAGGAGAAGTGGAACAACACTCATCACACCCACTGACTTTCAAAATAAAAGCTCAGGTTTGGAAATAGAAAAATAAATCCACAAAAACTTGAGTTATAGTAACAGAAATCCATATTTAGAGTTAAAACTAACTTTAACACATCATTTGATGGGTTTTCCAAATCCAAAAAGCAAATCAAAGAAGGAATCATTGACATGGCTTGGAGACAAGGAACATGGACGTGGGAACATCAGAAGCAACATTAACAACAAGACAAGCAACAAAGAGAAGGCAGGGCTATAAATACACAAGAGGGCGCAGCGCTGACAAGACACAGGTGAAACAGACCAGGATAATGACACCAGCCGAGATCAATGAATAATCAAGGAACATAGAGAGGAAATCCAGAACTTGACAAAATAAAACAGGAAACACAACATGACACAGACAGACATGACGAACCACAAGGAGACAAGACAGACTGGCAACTAAGAAACTTGATGAAATAAAACATGAAACTCCAAAACATGATCACAAAATAAGAGACAGACATAGAACCATGACAACATCAGACGTCTGGTGGACGTGCAGATCATGTCTATCTATCTATATCGCGTCCGTCGGTCCACGACCAATTCTGGATGTCAACACAAAGAGTAAACTAGGTTTGATATTTGGACGTCTAACTATGACCCGATTTTGATGTCAATATCCCGTTCAAAATTTTTTAACGTCAGACTAGGTCACTTTTGTGTAGGTCACAGAGACGTCTAAGACAGGCGCGTTTTTTTTTTAAATCTAAACTGTTGTTACCGATATGATTAATTAGGAATATCAATTATGTGTGATAAAACACCATTTTATTATTTAGTTTATTTATTTATTTATTGAGTACATGTTAGCTGTCAGCTACAACAAAGCCACACACAGTTCTTCATTTACTCTGCAGCTCACTCTGCTCCATCCAGGTGGGGTGGTGGTGTTGCCATGGAGATGAGGAGGTCACGTCCTGATAAATGAGGTAGTCAAACATTTTTAAAGGAGGAAACAAGTATGATAAATAATCAACTGAACAAATGACTGATTCAGAGTGTTACCTGTTGGTCTGTGTCGACATAAAGACACCATGAGGAGAGTGGAGATGAAGTATGGACAGAACACCACCAGGTGGTAGACCAGTCTGAGGACAAGGTGGAGGGAGGATGGTGGAGGGGGCCCACAAGTCGGCTGGGTGAGGACTGCAGGTTTACATGCAGAAAGAATCTCACCTGGTCAGATGAACATGTGGATGAAATAGAGGTGAAATCAAAGTGAAGCTCCTCACCTGTGACAGTGATCCAGCTGGATGGAGACTCTCCATGGCTGCTGATGTTACATCTGTAGAGGCCTTCATCAGACCTGGTAACATGGTGGATGGTCATGTGACCTGTAGACTCAGTCCTGGTCAAGGAGCCATCTTTATAGAAAGTAGCTGAGAGGATGGAGGGAGTGGTCTTTGTTTTACAGAGCAGAGTGACGTCATCTCCCTCCATCACAGGGAGGACAGGACTCTGCAGGATCACTGGTCCACCTCAACACAGAGACAAACTACAGCATTTCATCCATTTCCACACAGCTTCATCAATACTAACTCCACAGTCTGAGCTTACCAGAGACAGTGAGGTTGATGCTGTTACTGGTTGCTCCCTCTCTGGACTCACACCAGTAAACTCCACTGTCCTTGATGAGGGTGTAGCTGATGTTACAGGAAGAACCAGCTGGTTTTCCCCACCCAGCTCCACACTGAGTCCTCTGTTCTGTGGTGGTGTTTCTCCTCAGAGTCCATCCAGCAGAGCTGTCGTCCTCCTCACAGCTCAGAGACACAAAGTCTAGTTTAAAGACCTGAGAGAAGCTGGGACTCACAGTCAGACGAGCTGGGAGGAGGAGGGAAGAATTATGTACAACACTCATCACTGAACCTCTCAAGCTTGCTGCAAGTTTGGTGCCCTAACTAGAAGTCATTAGAAAATCTGTCAAAATACCAAAACACTCTAAAGAAGACTGAAAATCAAAATGCAACAAAATGTATAAATAAATGATGAGGTATATACTTGTGCAGGGATTTAAGGGACCCTTAAATCTTAGGTTCTGGGTCTAGGTGTGAGTGGGGGCTTGTGCCCATGTCAAGCTGAAGGCCTAGCAACGCCCCTGGCTTGGCCTGGCCATCTGTGTAGCCTCACATTACATTACATTACATCTGACTACAGAATCCTCTTCCAGTTCCTGACTGTCCAGTTCTTGTGTTCTCGGGGCTGTTTTAGGATTTGTTTAGTATTTTGTGTGTGACCGAACTAAAAGAAATTACACAAATTACATTAAGAGTGATTCTTTATTTCATAAATGCATGGGGTGTCCAAAACTTTTTTTCCCCACCACTGTATATGCTCTCACTTCTCACTTTGTTAGACTCTGTGCTGTTCTGAAGCAGATTTCTACAGTCAGTGAGTTTCACTGTGAGAATAAGTTGACTAACCTTGATTTGTTATGCTGCACAGCAGAGGTGTCAGAACTGAAGAGAAACGACATTCTGGTTAGTTTGAGGTTTCTCATGAAGCGACGAATCATAGACCACCTGTGTGTCAGCAAAACGTCTGCAACAGCTTCCTGTTCACATTTATCACTGAGATCAGAGACTAACGGTGAGAGCTATTTTAATGTCGCCTTCGCGGGTTGGATCTCCCACTCGAGAAGCTCCGTGCCTGCTTTCACACTGTTTCAAGGGTCGTTTGACCTGGGGAGAAATGCCGCGACAACCCTTTTCACTGCCGAAAAGTCCCACAACGACCCGGGGTAATGCAGGATCTTCTGCTTCAGTTCCTCTGAGGAAGGCAGTCTGGTGATAGAGATTGAAGGAGACCACAGCTACATGTGTTGTATCACATGATTCTTTGCTGTATCTTGTTCCATTAACTTATTGATTTACTTGATTCTTCCAGCACATAATTTATTTTGGTTCTATTCACTTATTGTGAACACTTGTTCATTTGTTCATCCTCCTCTCAGCAAACATCCTGAAACCTTCTCTATTGAACTGAAGCATTTTATTAAAAAGTCAATTCAGAGGGAGTGCTTCACAAACTACATCATAGCCATCATTCTGCTCTGTGTTGTTTCTTTCAGAACCCACAACCATCAAAGCTGTAGCCAGACAGACTGTCTCTCTACCATGTAAAGCTCTGAACAATGATCCTGTCATCGGTGTAGAATGGAAAAGAACTAGCCTGAAGGAAGAAGAATATGTTCTTTTATATCGTGATGATCAGTTAGATCCAGAGAACCAACATCCTTCTTATAAGAACCGAGTGGATCTACAGGACAGAACCATGAAAGATGGAGACGTGTCTCTGATTCTGAACAATGTGACGACTGATGACAGTGGAACATACACGTGTTATGTTGAAACTAAAACAAACCGCTGGAAGAGAGCCATCTTGGACTCTGACCCCTTCAGCATCATCAGACTGGATGTATTTTCACCAGGTGAGTGAGTGTTGTTGAGTTTGTGTGTTTGTCTCTGATCAGAGGTGAAGCTGCTTCCTGGTTGTTGATGTGACAGAGAAAGATCTCAGATCAGATGTTTGACTTTTACAAAGATGTTGTTGATGAGACTTTCTAGAAAACAGCTGGTCTGAGTCATGTGATCAGAGTGACGTAGATAATGTCTGACAGCAGTTTGTTCTTCACTCATCAGCTCCCTCACACCTCACATCTGCTTCTGTCTGCAGGTCACACATCTGGACACAAGGAGGACGGAGGAGACATGGAGGGAGGAGACAATGATGGATCTGCTGGTCTGATTGTTGGTCTGATAGTTGCTGCTGCTGTTGTTTTTGCTGTTGTTGGTGGTGGTTTTCTGATCTGAATCCACAGACGAACCACTCAGTAAAGGAGCAGAGCTTCATCATCATCATCACAACAAAGACACAATGGATGTAGATTACTGGTGATTAATCTAAACTAATAGAAACAGAGAGAATGATCTATTGTCTGTGTTATGTTGATGTGCTGCATGTATGAATGAATTGATAATCTTCTTTTCCTTCAGCCTTTACTAGAAGAGTTGGGTTCTTTCTTTTCAATGTTTTTTTTTTCTTTCCAACATGGCCTTAGTGCTGCTCTTGGTTTTGCGTTTTTATTTTTATTTTTTTGTCTATATTTTCTATGTTGTGTATTACATGTTATTGCTTTTATTGTTAGTTTTATTGACTAACAGTCAACCCTGTGTGCCTTAGTTAACATGCTGTCTTTCTCTCAGGTTCTTTATATTGAGCTCTGTTGCTTTAAAGTTGTTTTTATCTCTTAGGGACTGATTTCTATCAACATGTTGCTCTAATGTTGTTTAATCCTCAATAACAACAATAAGAGTCTTTCAGGTGAAACTGGATTCATGTTTTAGTTTCTTTCAGTTTCAGTTGGATGTAGAAAAGAAGAGTAGGATCAGTGACTTAGTTTGATGAGAATAAGATGAGGAAGTTGATTTTCGTGTCAGCTCAGCTTCAAGACTGTGAAGCAGCTCAGATGACCAGAGAGAGGGAGGACAGAGTCTCCTTCTGTCTGTTGTCTTTAAATGCAATAAAATTACATATTGCATTGCTCTTGTCCTACAGACAGAAACCTAAGATTAATAACCTTAATTTATGGGGAAATTGCAATTTACAACAGCATAAAAGAGAGCAACAAGAATATCAAGAGGTTTAAAAGATAAATAATAGATAAATAATAAAATAGAATAAAAAGATACAAGTACAATGAGGTAAACACTGCAGGATCTCCTCTCTGTCTTTATCACTGTTGCTAAATGCTTCATTCTCTGATGTTTACTGACCTGCTGTAAATCAGAGACAGTTTAATCTGTTGAATGATAAGACGTGATTCTAAATCTCGTCTCCTCCTGAACAGACTTAAATATCTGAGCTGGGCTGCTAAGATAAGATGTGCCTTTATTCATCCCACAGCTCTCTGATCCTTCATCTGCTCTCACTCTGACTCTTGACCTTCATGGTTGATGTGTTCATGTCTTCCTCTCTGCAGAGTTCACTTTAAAACCATCTGTGCTTCAGCTCTGGGATCATTACTGACCTTTGACCTCCTCATTCAACAGCATTTGGGTGCTGCTGCTTCCACAGCGCCACCTTCTGGCTGAAGATGGAAATGATCCAGAACTTACAGCTCAGCTGACGCAGGTCTGCAGTAGGTTTCAGTTCCACTGAGAAACAGCGCCCTCTGCAGGACTCAGCTGCAGCTCAGTTTAGAACAGACTTTATTGATCCAAGAGGGAAAAAACTTGGTCCCAGGCGCTCAGTTGCACATAACAAAGAATAGAAAGTTGTCTCTGCCAGAAACATTGTTCTGTTTGTCAGATAATCACGGTCTGTTTCTGTTGTCACAAATTAAGAGTTCTGTCTGCCTATATTTATGACTGGTTCTGTTGTCTTGGTCCAAACTGATATAAGTCATAAAACTGACTGAATGACTCAGAAAGACTCCCAGCGAGAAGGTCCATTTTCAAGTCCAGCTCAGGTCTTTCTGGGTGGAGTTTGCATGTTCTCCCTGTGTCTGCGTGGGTTCTCTCCGGGTACTCCGGCTTCCACCCACCTCCAAAGACATGCTCGTTAGGCTGATTGGTGACTCTAAATTGACCCTAGGTGTGAGTGTGAGTGTGAATGGTTGTTTGTCTCTGTGTTAGCCCTGTGATAGGCTAGAGACGCCTCTCATCCGATGCCAGCCGGGATAGACTCCAGCAACCCCCATGACCCTAGTGAGGATAAGAGGTAAAAAAAAATGGTATATTATCCTTGAGGAACAAGATCATCAGCTCCTCCCCCACTCCTCTGTTTCTCCCTCTCCCTACTTCTAGGACCTGGATGAACAAAACCTCATAGGGTGTCAGCATGAGAAACAATTCAAAACATTGCATCAACTGGGGATTCCTTATAGATTTCAAGAGAAAACCACTGCACTGTCACAAGATTTATTGAAAGTTTCAAGAGAAAGTGTACAACTGTCCTAAGTGAGTGTTGTTTTTGATTATATTTAACATTTATATTTATATTTAACATTGAGACTTATATTTATATTTAACATTTACATTTCACATTTAGTTTTAGATTGAGATTTGACATTTAGATTTAGATATAGATTTAGATTTAAATTTAAGATTTAGATTTAGATTTAGCACTTAGGTGTAACATTTAGTATTTGGATTTAACTATTTAAAATATCTCTAAGTTGACAAATATTGTTGTAAATATGCAAAAAAGTGACTTTCAAAAATTCACACCAGTTTCTTCAACATTGTTTGAAGCTAAATGTGACAAAATGTTGCTTTTATTTTCAGCGTGAGCGGCTTTACAAACAGCTCCCCATGAACATAAACATAAACTTAAACATTACAAAAATTTCATCATAGATTTATAGAAAGACCATCTGACCAAGAGAGAGAACAACTTCAAAAATCGTTAAACGCAAAATCTGTCTGAAGCTATGACTGAAGTTAGAACTTTTTGAGAGTTAAGTCAAAGCAGCCACCAGCTGAATGTGGCTCTGATACTTTTAGCTCAGAGATTTGAAATCCTCTGTTCACTCACTGTCGTCAAAACCTGTAAAAATCAAACCTAACAGTGAGCAAAGATCAACAGGATGTCTCTCACTCCGTCAGCCACAACAAAACCACGGCAAGTACAAATACTTTCCATCTGATGACACAGTTCTTTATTTACTGCAGTGGCTCCAGCTCAGTTACATAGTAGACAGAAAGAAAGAGATCATTGTTGAGCTACAAGATAAAACCATCAGAGACTCAGAAGAGATGCTCAGTGTCGGCCACCATGATGTCATCAAAGCGCTCACTCTGCTTTGCCTGGGTGGGATGGTGATGTCACCATGGAGACAAGGTGGTGACCTGATAAATGAAGTAATCAAACATTTTAAAGGAGGAAACATGTATGATAAATAATCAGGTGATCTGATGAGTGATGCAGAGTGTTACCTGTTGGTCTGTGTCGACATAAAGACACCATGAGGAGAGTGGAGATGAAGTATGGACAGAACACCACCAGGTGGCAGACCAGTCTGAGGACAAGGTGGAGGGAGGATAGTGGAGGAGAGGGCATGGCCCCAGATGTTTGTGGGATTTCTTTTGGAGGCGGAGCTCCAGATGTGGGTGGAGCTGTGGTTGTAGGTTTCTCTGTAGAGAGAATCTCACCTGGTCAGATGAACATGTGGATGAAATAAGAGCTGAAATCAAAGTGAAGCTCCTCACCTGTGACAGTGATCCAGCTGGATGGAGACTCTCCATGGCTGCCAATGTAACATTTGTAGAGGCCTTCATCAGACCTGGTAACATTGTGGATGGTCATGTGATCTGTAGACTCAGTCCTGATCAAGGAGCCATCTTTATAGAAAGTAGCTGAGAGGATGGAGGGAGTGGCCTTTGTTTTACAGAGCAGAGTGACATCATCTCCCTCCATCACAGGGAGGACAGGACTCTGCAGGATCACTGTTCCACCTCAACACAGAGACAAACTACAGCATTTCATCCATTTCCACACAGCTTCATCAATACTAACTCCACAGTCTGAGCTTACCAGAGACAGTGAGGTTGATGCTGTTACTGGTTGCTCCCTCTCTGGACTCACACCAGTAAACTCCACTGTCCTTGGTGACGATGTAGCTGATGACACAGGAAAAACCTGCTGCTTCTCCCCAGTCAGTTCCACACTGAGTCCTCTGTTCTGTGGTGGTGTTTCTCCTCAGAGTCCATCCAGCAGAGCTGTCGTCCTCCTCACAGCTCAGAGACACAAAGTCTCTTTTAAAGACCTGAGAGCTGCTGGGACTCACAGTCAGACGAGCTGGGAAAAAAGGGAAGGATTTATTGTATGCTGACATTTTCAATAAAATCAGCCAAATAGTGAGATGATTATTTGAGTTAAAGAGCCAAATAACTTGAATTCAATTCAGTCTTTTTTTTATTCTTTTTTTTTATATAGCATCAATAACAATCAAGATCTCAAGATGCCACCAGAATGCCAGAGCCTGAAAGCCCCAGAGCAGTGTTAAGACAACAGAGACAAGTAAATTATATTCTGGATTTGAGAGGGAGCCATTGAAGGTGTGAAAATTAAAGGACATATCCTGGTCAAATATAACACCAAGTTTTCTCACAATAGTACTGGAGGGCAAGGCAATGCCACCCAGAGAAATTAAGTGATTAGATAATCAATCTCTAAAATGCTTAGGGCCAAATACAATGACTTCTGTTTAGAGATTAAGAGGAAGATGTTTCAGGTCATCCTTCATGTCTTAATGGTTTGGAGTAAGAAGCTGATTAGTTTCATCTGGTTTCATGGATAAATATAACTGGGTATCATCTGCATAGTAATGTGAGTTTATGCAGTATTTTATGATAATATTTCCTTATGGAAGCATTTATAATGTCAACAGTATATATCCTAACACTGTTCATCTCCATCTGGAAGAATCTTCATTAACATAGACAAATTTGAATATGATCTAGTCTAATGCAGTTCTTTTAATCCCAAAATTAAATTTCAATCTTTTGTAGTGAAATATTAATTCTGTCGAAGAGTCATTCAGCTTTAACTGTAACAGAAGACGTTGACTAACCTTGGTTTGTTGTGCTGACCGGCAGAGAGCTCAGAACTAAAGAGAAATGACACTCAGGTTAGTTTGAGGTTTCACCTTCAAGAAGAAAACACAGTAGAGAACTTACAGAGCAGACACAGTAGAGATGTTTCCTCCATCCTGCAGCTTGGTCATATTACATCAACACTGAACAGTTCTCAATCACATCAAGTAAATCCCTCCTGTGACTGTCTGTGCTGTGGTTTCCTCTCTATGATTCTGAGAAATGTTTGTTAGTTTCAGTAAAATTCAGTTTCCGTAACACGTGACATTTTAAAATGAGGGCATGGACTATAACCTGGAGTAACGACAGACAGCAGTGAAAGTTACAATTACAATTACAATTACAATTACAGTGAAAGTAAATCAATATCTGACAGAACATCAGAATGTGTGATGCCTTCAGTGACAGGGGAACAACTAGAGCAGAGATTAAAATGACATGACTGACTAGTTCATCAATAGTCTGACCTCATTAATCATGTTGCAGGTAGCAGCGGTTCAGCTGAGAGGAAGTGAGCTACAAGCTTTCTGTTCTCTCTGCTTTAACCACTGAAATGTGGTGAGAAAGGCAATGTACAAAGTGCACTGCATGATGTTGACTTCTCTGGTTGTTGGTTCAAATTTCAGTATAGACCGACTCTATAGAGGCCCCTGACAGTCAGAGGATGACTTCCTGTGTTTTCTCTTATCTACAGGGACAGTTGTGGGTTCAGTTCAGATACACTGAAAGCTCATGATTCTACAGAAAGGACACATGATGAACCTCTTTGCATGATGCATTTGTAGCACCTTTAGTCCTCACTGTGATGTTAAAAAGATACTCACAACGCTCTAGGTCTGGTAGGAGTTGTACCAGGAAGTGACTCACAAAAAGGAGTGGGTGTTGGTATTTGAACAGGTAATATTTTAATATAAATGCAAACAAACAATAAACAGCAACAGCTTGGCTGTATTTATATCTACCAAAATAAGGTGCCACGTAATAAACAAAAAAAAAACAAAAAAAAACAAAAGAGTCCACAGAACTTGAGCTCTCCTGCTTGATATTCTGAAAGGCTCAGTTTGAGAAGAAGGATCGAATGTGTGTGTATGTGTTCAGTGTGTCAATGTCCATTCAGTTTCTTTGTCTTCAATTTCTGTAAACTACTACTATCCAGGTAGGTGACGAGTGTGTGCGTCTTATCTGTCTCAAGAGTGTGAGATTCTGATGTTCTGGAGTCGTCAATGTAGGTTCTGCAGCTGGCTACACTGCATCTCCAACTCTCTCCCGGAGCTCTTACAATTTAACAGTATTTGGCAACAGGCAAGTAACAGTGAAAGCCACCACATTATACATATTTAATGGCCAGACACAGTCCCCAGGTTTTACACCAAATAAAGCTATTAAAGGATGTGGGTCAATAACCATATTAAAAACCTCACTCAATGAGTTAAATATTGCAAGCCAGAATGTGCGAAGAGTGGAAAATGTCCAAAACATATGTATTAAGGTTGCTGGTGCAGGTTTACACTGGTTACATGTAGGGTCGATGCTGGGGTAGATCCTTGTCAGTTTGGCCTTGGTTAAGTGAACAATTTTAAATTGTATAAGGCAATATCAATTACAAGATGAAGATGAGTGTACGTGCTTAGTACTAGCTCAGAGAAAGGATAATAGCTCTTTTGGACAAAGTTCCTAATCAGAAAATAGCGGAAGTGATGTGACTGGGGTAAGCCAAATTTTAATACCAGCTGCCATGCGCGAAAAGATAGATCCAACTGGGCTTGTGTAAAGAGATGGTTTGACGCAATGGGTGTCATTAAGGAGGCTGTTCTGTTATTGTATTTAGTTGGTATGTTTTTTGTGCATTCAGTTCTTTGGGTTATTTGTTAGTGATGGCCCTTTAAGAGAGTGAGGCAGCATGTCACATCATGTTGCCCGTAATTAATGCAACCCATTCTCATTCCCAAGACGTAATATACTGATGATTTGTCACACCCCAAGACGTCTGATATTGACGCAAAAGGTACCCGTCCATGTCTGTATAGGATGCTCTGGGTTCTCAATTGACTTCAATGTAAACCCACTTGCGGCGGTAAGAGACACTTAGAGCAGAGGCTGCAGTCCTCCATTCCCTACAATAATAACCCGTTCGCGGCGAAATATGACGCTGCGAGCTACAATCTGAATGGAGAACCTCTTTAGTTTGAAAAATGTAATCTAATTTATTGTGGGGAGTCAAAGTTGTATTATTTAGATTTGTTGAATGTTGTAATCTAAATATTAAATGTTGAATCTAACTATAAATGTTAAATATAACTGTTAAATGTAGCTCTTGGAGAAACTAAATATTTAGCTGATGTGGGGGTGGTGTTTAGGCCACTCAGGAGAGCACCCACCCCATGTGTTGAGGTTATAAGTCCTCTTTGCAGGTGGCCCCAGTTTGAATCCCGCACAGAGTGCCATTTCCGGCCTTTTCTTCTCCCCCTCTCTGCCTCCATTTCCTGTCCACCTCTCTCCACTTTGCTGCCAATAAAGGCTACCTGTTACCAGTTCCAAGCACAGAAAACTGCTGCTTTGTCACCACATTTCCAATACAAAATCCATCAATTACACAATATGTTGTTGACACAGTCATCTAGTAATATGCTCTATATTTCTGCAGTTTCTATATCTGATAATTATTATAGTGCTGCTCTTATTTGGAATAGTAATTTTTAATGTGTAAAAACAATCAGACAAAACTTTAGATATCAGGTGACAGAACATGCTTTATTTCCACAATACTCATTGGGTTTCAGTTCATAAAAATGTGTGTGTAACCAAGGCTGCAGTTGTTCAAGTCTCTGTTGAAACACAGTCCTTTGGTTGTGCTCATAATAATCATCAATAGTCATCGCTCATGAACTTCTCTGGAGGCATCAACAGACACAGAAATTTGGTCACAATGTACATGTTTAACTGTAGCTGTTCTTCTCCAGGTGACGCTCCTTCTGAGTCCATCCTTCACAGTAATTGGTCTTAGAAGATGAACCACAGTCTTTGAAGCCCAGATCACTTCTCCAATATTGGGATGGCCAATTTTGTTGTGGATGCAACCTTGTTTATCCTCAGGCCCGTTTCACAAAGCAGGTTTAGTGAAAACTCTGAGTTTATTAACCCAGAAATGAGGGAAACTGAGTTTTCCGATTCACAAAGGGAGGTAACTCAAACCAGAGAAAGCGGGGTAACCCTAGCCTGTTTCACAGAGAGAGGTAACTTAAGCTCTCGGACAGTTACCATGGTAACAGACTCTATGAACCTAACCTGGCCAGGACCAGGTTTTTCCTCAATGAACCTCGAGTTTCTCTGTGTCTCCGGACCTCCTGAGTTCCATAGAGTCTGGCCCAGCTTCTGCTGCTGTGGGCATAGTTGGCCACTGGTCAGGAGGCTGATGGAGGAACTCTAATCCATTGGTGCAGACACACCAAATCTGAGAGCGTCAGACCTCGTGTGATGTCATCTGCTCGATTTCTCACAGAGTCCACATATATCCATCTGGCTAAGTCAGTGAGGGTTTGAATCTCCGCTATACAAGTGCCAGCAAAGACCTTGTAACGGCATGACTCTGATCTCAGCCATTGGAGCACCGTAGTGGAGTCTGACCAGAAGAATGTCAACTGGATGAGTAAGCTCTACTTGGATAAGTTTGGTGAGCTGGGCACCAGTGAGAGCTGCACTAAGTTCCAGGCGTGGCATGCTCAGATGTTTTTTCAGTGCCACTCTTGATCTGGCCAGCACAAAAGAGATGTAGACATGACCTTCATTATCAACTGTGCGTAGGTAGGCCATTGAACCATACGCTCTCTCTGACGCATCGCAGAAGACGTGAGGCTCCCTGGATGCAGTAGACTTGTTGGCACATAGAGGTGTATACGCCCATGGGAATTCGAGGTGAATGAGATTAGGGAGCTCATTTACCCAACCTGTCCACTGCTCCCTCAGAGACTGGGGTTCTATCCGATCATCCCATCTGATGTTTTGCTTCCAGAAGTCCTGTATGAGGACTTAAGCCCTGGTTGTGAAAGGAATGATGTTGTGAAAGGAATGATGAAGCCCAATAGATCATACTCATGAACCTAAGCACTGGTATGTCGTTGGGCTAAAGATGAATCAGGTGAATGTTCACTCACAGCAACCGGATGACGGATCCTCAGCAGGACACAGAGTAAGGAAGGCCCTAAGGGTGGTCCAGGCAACAGTAGCTCATTCAGCAACTGTCCCTGGTATTGGAAAGAACAGTCAATGACAACTCTGTTCTTTCTGTTGTGGTGAACCATATGGTGTGATATAATGCATGACTCTGACGACTGGCCAACTCATCTCATCTCATCTTTTGTACCGCTTAATCCTGCACTAGGTTCGTGGGGGTTGCTGGAGCCTATCTCACCTGGCATCGGGCGAGAGGCGGGGTACACCCCGGACAAGTCGCCAGCCTATCACAGGGCTCGACTGGCTAACTCCTCCTGGTGAAATCTTTGATATGTAGCCTGCTTCCTCCAGTTTCCAAATCTCAGCGCAGTAAGACTTGTTTAGGTGTCTTTGTGAGCTTCCGCTCAGTGCTGCGAAGACTGGGAAGCACTGCTTCCAGGGGAGCATAGAGAGAATGGTCGGTTGTACAGCGAAGAAGTAGCGTGGCATAGCGCAGGATGCCATCTATGTTAGTCTAGTGGTGGCTGTCTGGAGCAGAGTGAGAGCTTTCTGGTCTTCTTTTGAGCGGGCGGCAGCCTTCCCACTGTAGGGCAAGGTGTCCATTTGCCAGAGGCGCTCTACATTCCTGTGAAGCTCACTGGAAGCTGAAGCTGTGGCAGTGCGCAGGCACTGCTGAACTCCAGGTAAGAGATGGACAGTATGAACGCGTCCTTGAAGCGACCAGCCCAGTTGAGTGCAGATGGCAATGGGGCGGCCTGGCATGCACTGGTTGCACTGGGGTAATCAAGTGAGGCATGTCAGAACCAATGAGGAGTAGAGGTTGGACACAGTTTACTGGTGATAAGGGAAGCTCTCTGAGGTGTTTGTATATCTGCTGCACCGCTACACCGCAACTGGGTAGGTGTGTTCAGCAAGAACCAGTCCCTCTGCTGTGAAGGCGTGGGATATCAGGTGCTTCTCGAATGGCCATAATGGTGATGATACCTCCAGGGAGACTGATGCACCATTGAGTTGCTTGATGCTTTGATACACAGTTTGCAGGGACAGAGTCTCCGGGTGGCAGATGAGGTTGAGCTGCTACACCACTTGAGGAAGGACGATGCTCCTCTCAGAGCCATGGAGAACTGTTGGGCCAGTCCAGTTACACCTTTGTGTACACCTTCCGTTTGGTTTCCTGGACTGGCTCATGCAAGACAGTGAGATGTGTCTCCTTACAGGTTTTGCAAGGGCACTTAAGGGTGCACCGATCCTCTGTGTGATTGTGTCCACATTTCTGACATCATTTGCCATCCTTGAGCTACTGTATGACATAAGCTTCTTAAATTCCTCACAGAAATTAAGATAATGGTCGTGACTGTTACAATATGGACAATAAAGTTTAGGCAGTTTTTGGCTCCGGGTGGTGCATAACCAGGGCTTGTCCGGGATCACAGTTAATGCTGGGATCTTTGTAGTGTGGGTGTAGATGTTTTGAGGGAGTGTTTCGCACAGATTTTGTAGGTGCTCTGGTTATTTGTAGGGGCTGACATTTGGTTTTATTACTGGATTGTCTGTGTATTCCAGTAAGTGAATACTCTACAGAGTTTGGCTGGTTAAAGTAAATTGGTTTTCTACAGCTGCCAGTTGGCGCAAAAGTTGTCTCCATTGACCCTTTTTTTGTTTTAGTTTGTTATTTTTGTGCAGCAAAGTGGTTAGAGCAATTGCTCGGGTGCACTCCATGGCTGTCTAGGTGGCTTTCAGCATGCTGGAAGTCAACCAGGTTACTGGGCTTGTGCATAATGTATCCTGCCACAGCATGCATGAAGACTAGGGTTGATTGAGTCAGCTAGATTGGTTAAGTAGCTAGATGGAGGAGTGGGGTTCCATGTCTAAAGCATATGTTGCACTCTCTGGTTCTGTGTGAAAACTTTGTGCAGGGCAAAGTTCTGGCCTATTGGTAGCGTTTCATAATATTTAATGTTCCCCTAAATGTTGAAATGGCTTCAACTGAGGAATTTGTGCAGTGTCCATCTAAAGAATTGATCAATCTGTTCTAAAAGGATCAGCTTTTGGAGGTTGCTTATCATTATCGTGTTTAGCTTCATAAGCAGTCCAAAAAGGACGTCATGTTGGCCACATTAAAGGCACGTTTGGTGCCGAAAAAGGTTTTGTCTGCCCTGGCAGTGGGTGCTACTGCACCTGTAGAAATGAGTGTGGTTTCTGATGTTCCTCTTGGAGTAAGTGAGTCAAGTAAACTGGCTAATGTAGCTCCTCTTGTGGCTGGTCATGGAGTCAGTTGGCTTATAAGTGCGAGGAAGCTTCAACCTGAGTCACTGAGAGGAAAAGAGGCTGTGATTTCAGTTTCTCAGACTCCACCATTTGATGTTGCTCTCAATTTGTGGTTATTTCCCAAGTATAATGGAAGGACCCAGACATTTTTTTTGAGTTGTTTGAGTGTTTGGCAGAAGTTTGAAATTGGTCTGACACAGAATGTGCTCTGTTGCTTCAGTGTCAGTGGCCACACATTTCAAGGCCCTTTAGTTTCATTGCATAGCAACTGGAAAGCTGAAGGGGGTAAATGTCTTTAGAGAATGGTTGTACTATTTAAAGAAGTTGGCAAAAGAAAATCTGCAGGCAGCTAAGAAAAAAATGAAAAGCCTCTATGACCGGAGAACAGAACGCCGTGAGTTTACCCCTGATGACCAAGTGCTTGCTCTCCCGCCTGTAGCTGGTTCACCTTTCTAGCCAAGTTTTCTGGCCCATACACAGTGACCAAAAAAGTGTCCGATTTGAATTATTTGACCTCAACGCCTGATCTGAGGAAGTCTGTGCAATTGTGTTATATTAACTTGCTGAAACCATATTTTGCCCGCTGTCCTGCTTCAGATCTTGGTTAATCACTTTCCTTTGCTGCTGGTGCTGTTACACTGGGACATTCAGCCTCACCTCTTGTGTCAGAGGGGGAAGTTGAAGAGGGGTTGCATACACCCGATTATAGGATTTTGAGAGGTCGTCTTAAAAACTCTGAGTCACTTGCCAATCTGGAGGAAATGTTGAAGCATTTAACTGTGCAAAACCGTACAGAGTTGGTGAGTCTCATTAAAGACTATACCTGTCTGTTTGCAGATACTCCATCTCGTACTCATCTTACTGAGCATGACATTGATGTGGGAGATGCACAGCCAATCAGACAGCATTTCTACCGCATGTCTCCAAACAGCTGGAAGCAGAAGTAAGTTACATGTTGGAAAACAACATTGCTGAACCCTGTGCATCTAGTTGGTCTTCCCCATACCTGCTTGTGAGTAAGCCAGATGGTACATTTAGAACATGTACGGACCTCAGAAAAGTAAATAAAGTGACAAAGCCTCTTTTCCACTTCCTTGTATGGAGGATTGTGAGGATCAGGTTGGTTCTGTCAAGTTTGACTTGCTTAAGGGTTAATGACAGGTTCCTTTATCTCCTAGCGCTAGGGAAATCACTGCCTTCATTACACCTAGCGGGTTGTATTCTTACACCGTAATGCCATTTGGGTTACGAAATACCCCAGACACTTTCCAGTGTCTAATGAATAAGGTGGTGTCAGAGCTGCATGGATGTGCTGTTTATTTGGACGATGTTGTGATTTACAGCGACTACTGGGAAGATCATTTATAGCGCATCCGGGCATTGTTTGACCATCTGGCCTGAGCTCGTTTGACCATCAGTCTGACAAAGTGTGAATTTGCAAAGGCAACAGTCACTTACCTGGGAAAGGTGATTGCCAAGGTCAGGTGTGGCCAGTAAGGGCGAAGGTGCTTGCAGTTGACCAATTTCCAGTTCCAATCACCAAGAAAGAACTTGTTCGTTTCTTAGATATGGTCAGTTACTATTGTGGTTTTTGTAACAACTTTTCCACAGTTGCTGTGCCCCTGACTTCCCTGCTTAGCCCAAAGGTTAAATTTGAGTGATCTCCCGCATGTCAACAGGCTTTTGAGTCTGTAAAGTGTTTGTTGTTCTCTGCTCCCATCCTCGCAGCTCCACAGATGAATCAGCCTTTTTCATTCGATGTGGATGCTAGTAAGGTGGAAGCTGCTGCTGTGCTTATGCAGACCAATGAAAATGGTGTTGAGTGTCTGGTGAGTTTTCTAAAAAGTTCAACTCATATCAACTGAACTATTCAATCACTGAAAAGGAAGCACTTGCACTTATATACATAAAAACACAGAATAGGACAAAGACACTTAAAAAACACAAGATTCATAGGTAGATAATGTGCAGTGGCAAGATGATGGCAGTAGTACTGATGATATGTTAGGTAATGTTATTATAACTGTTGGACTATGTGCTCTCTACTGGGTAGTGCTCTTATTTTGTAGGACACAGGAAGTGATTTTTTTGTTTAAAAGGACGTGTGCAATAAATCCAGGTGTGCTGAATCTGTTAATTAAACAACAGACACAAGGTGAACAGTGTGGTCGCTTCTCTTTCCCGTCTTCGCGGTATCTTCAATTAAATTTTACATCATTGAAACAACTCTGCTAACAGTTTATGGGCCCAGCATATGTGGTGACCGTCTGCAGAGTGAAAGAGGACATTATAGCGTATGAGTGAGTGTTGGCTAACATGACCACACGGGATGAGTCGAGCCGGCTGGTCTTCAACGGTGACAAGAAAAATTATGAACTGTGGGAGACGCAATTCTTGGGACACCTGTTGCTGCAAGGTCTAAAATATACTATCCTTCACGAGCCCGAGTCACCTGCTGCTGACGACACGGGGGAGGAAGAAGACGATGAGACTAAAAACGCCAAGGCTTATGCTGAGCTGATCCAGTTCCTGGATGACAAAAGTTTGTCACTCGTTGTGCGAGAAGCGGCTGATGATGGCCGCAAGGCACTAAAGATTTTGAGAGACTACTATGCAGGCAGAGGTGAGCCTTGTATCATTTGTCTGTACACTGAACTGACATCATTACAGAAGGCCAGCGGAGAAACTGTGACTGAATATGTTATCCATGCGGAAACGGCAATCACAGCTTTGAGAAACGCTGGAGAGACACTGAGTGATGGTTTGTTGGTGGCGATGGTTTTAAAAGGGCTACCAGAAACATTCAAACCATTCGCAGTTCATATCTCACAGAGTGAGAATCCAGTGACTTTTACGGACTTCAAAACCAAGGTCAGGAGTTTTGAGGACACCGAGAGGATGCATGAGGTAGCGGCAGAAGACAACGTCATGACGGCACAAGTGCAGCCGACAATGAAGTGCGCTCCAGCAGGTGCAGGTGACCGACGGGGAAACGGGAGACCGGATGTGGTGTGTTACAGATGCGGTGTGAGGATGCACGTAGCCAGGATGTGTCTCAACAAACTTCAAAATGAATATGTACAACAGACTTAATTATTTGAGCACTGTAGATGATTGTGTAGGTGACCAGTGCAATGTGTGTTATGATATAAAAACATGGCATGAAATCCTTGGCCACTGTAATTATGATGAAATTATAAAGTTAAAACCGCTTGTCTACCTGCACCAATAGATGAGATTTGTATGATGCAACCAGAAGGTTATGAAGTAACACCTGACAAAGGTGAAATGTTGGTGTGTAAGCTGAAAAAGTCACTGTATGGTTTAAAACAATCAGGCAGAAACTGGAACAGAATGTTACATGATTACTTGAGTGACAATCTTTTTACTGAGAATCCTGCTGATCACTGTGTATACACCAAAGAAACCAAAGAAGAAAGACCAAAAAGTGATCATTGTGATATAGGTTGATGACCTGGTTATTGCAGACAGAGATGATAATGTGATGATGAATGTCAAAGAAATGCTCACTGCTAAGTTTAAAATGAAAGACCTGAGTAAACTGAAGAACTTTCTGGGTATTGATTTTCAGCAGAGTGATCACTGCGTAAAAATGTCACAGAAGAGATATGTTGAGAAAATACTTGACAGATTTGATATGCAAGATTGTAAGCCACGAGCAACACCTTGTGAGCCAAAGCTTAACTATACTGACAATGCAGAGGTAATGAGTGATCTAAGGAAATATAGAGAGGCTGTAGGCAGCTTGATCTACTTATCATGTACCAGACCAGATCTGAGCTATGTAGTGAGTAAACTTTCACAGTATCTTTCTGAGCCAACTGTACAACAATGGGCTACTGTAACTTAAAGGGCACAAACAAAAAGCTGTTACGTTACAAAAAGGGTGACAGTGAGCCACTTGGGTTGGAAGCATTCAGTGACGCAAACTGGGCAGAACATGAAACTGACAGACGTACTACTATGGGTTATTAGAGAGGATAGAAAAACACCATCTGTCAAAATTTAATTGATTGATTTGATGGATCAAAGTGGGTGTGGCAAATGTTCGAGGTGGGTGTGACCTTGGGGTGTAATTATGAGTTATTAACATCATAAAGGTCAAAAGGTGACGAATGGTGCTGACTAAGGTGTTTATTATGTCCAGTGAGTTGAGATCTCAGCTGACCAACAGCCTAAAAGCCCGGTACTAAGTGTCTGATCGGAACTTGAATTAATAGAACATAAGAGTATGATACTATGATTGAAGAAAAATTTTGATTGAACATGTTGATTTTCAGTGATTGAATGTTATACACAAAGTGTAAGATGAATAATAGTTGAAGCAGTGTAACCAATGTTTGTGAAATCAGGAGCAGAATAAGAAAAACAGGATACAGATCAGGCAGTGGGGGTAAAAAAGGGGAACTGAAACCTTATGGCCTAAGGGCACGTCAGGACACGTCCAAACACAGTTAGTGGAAAAGTACGGGAAATAAAATGTTTAAGTATTAATTAATAAGTCGTGAATGTAACACCCTTATTGGATAAAAGTAGTGGGGTGATGGTTAGTCATGGTAATGTATGGAAAGTAGGATGTGTCTCGATTTAAGAGTATAAAAGATGAAATGCAGAAGTATCTTACGGGAATTTCACCTCGGACACAGACTGTGCTGCATGTGGACTGAGCCAACTCCCTCGCAGTGCTATTTTGGCTTTAAAGTTTGGTCTGGATTCCCCCTGCCTAGCAGACAAAGTTTGGATTATCTTTCACACTCTGGATTTCTACTTCTTGGACTTTGTACGGAGTCGAGGAGATCAATTGGAATACATTTGTGAAGGATTTAAGGGATTTACCAAAGGACAGAGTCATCGTTCATCCGGACTTCCCTATTTTACCAACTCGTTCTGCGGCGGTAAAAGGACTGGGTTTGGGTGCGGCTCACTCAACACCTGTCCTTCCCTAAAAAGGATTTTTGGACAGTTTTGGACATTTTACTTTACCCCCACTTCATCTGCCTGGCTCATAAGTAATTCTTTTTGATTAATTAAAGTTTGGAATAGAATCTGATAAGGACATTTCTATTTAGATATTACATGATTGAAATTTTAACTGATTATCTGATATTCAAATATTATTTTAATAAATGTCTGATTTAGGAATTGATTGATTTATTGAGCTGTTGCAAATTGCTTACGCTGAACCTGCAAATAAAATTTGGCTCTAAAGTTTAGAAGTATTTGTTGACAATTATTTCTCCCTTTTTGCAGGTACTCAAGACTGTAAAACTATAGGCAACCTGAATGGTAGCTCCGGCACCTAACTCTTATTGGTCACAATAGTCAAGTCCACTTGAAACCATTCTTATGTCCCTAGGGCTTCCAGCCTAGCCTTTAAATTATAACCTGGCAGGTACCAAGTGCACAGATCCATTAGGGGTAAGCCACCACTGACGGGACTTAACCTCAGACCCAGCTGCAGGAAGCCTCCATGACTGGTGGATCCGGGGGACGTGAGGAAGCGTGGCAGACGTCAGGATTAAGGGTGGTTAGAGGCCAGGCGAGTTACCCCCCCTACAGCTTGAGTAGTGCTGTCACTGAGTTCAGTTGGGGTAATACTCTGCTGACGTGAAGCCGTAACCCTGTATAAACGGAGAAGCTGTCTTACCTGTTACCTGTGGGGATCTAACAATGGATATCCTGTGAAGTTGAGATGATTCATTTGGTTAAAGATCTGTTAGTATTTTGATGATGGTATGTGTCAAAGCGTAAGTGGCAAGTAGTACATGCCTAGACATGTTTCTATGAAACTCACGTGATGCCATCCGACCCTGCCCATGCTTTTGGCCAAGTGAAAAGCTAATGATAACCGAAGATTATTGCAGTCCATTCTCCAGTCCGCGCCAGACTTGAAAAATAAAATGACCTGTTGACCTTAAAGGTCAACGATCATCTTTTTATCAGGTGAAACAGCGGAGTCACAACCCCCGTACGTTTGGGATGGATGTGAAGCTCTGGCCATCTCTCACACACACTCAGTACTGGGGGCTTGTAAACAGGGTATAAAGCCATTGTCATACACGCATTTCATCACTACCTGCTGCTGAAGACGTCACATCAGTCTTGCCTGAGAGCCTCCAAAGAAGCACATTTTTGGGGGGGGTACGTAATCTCTGTCCCTTTATTATCGGGTGATTCCTTTCACTAAACCTAACATAGTTTCCTGAAGCTGTTTTTCAGACACAGATATTTTTTCATGAAAGCATCAAAAATGGGTTCTTGTATGTAACATTTTAAGACTGATTTTATACATGTTTCATTGTTACGGTATAAGGATAACACAGGGCCTTTCTTCCAGACACTGAGAAGGCGGCCTTCTTTCGCCGTGCATATGATGAGTACAGCCAGGGCATCTTATGTAAGGCATTTATCTGATTTAAATGAAGCTATAGATTTTACAGAAAAAAAAAAAAGAAATTTACAAGAATTAATTTTTTTGTAGGCACCCCTGAAGTAGTGTGATAGATAGTAAATGTGATAGATTCTATAGACTTTTATTACGATGCAAGACACCGTTTTGGATTACGAAAAAGAGAGTGAACTTCAATCTCAATCTGAAATTAACACAACAGACAGACCTGAGACACCTCCGACCAACGGTAAGAAGAAAAAAAAAAAGTATAAATTTTAAATAAGTAAAATAAATCCAAACCCGTTTCTCTCCATTTTGTAGAGTACAGACCAGAACCCGCTCACAAGGTGAACAAGGCTACTTGTACCAGCGAAGACGGTGTTTACTCACTATTCGTCATACCCGACACGCCAGAAAAGCAAGGGAGACAACCAGCTAACAGTAAGAAATTTTTTTAGAAACTTAATGATTATAAGTAAGCCATGTCACTCATTGTGATATTTTAACATGATTCTGATAGCTAAAGAAGCTGACACTGACGGAGGACCATCTGGATCCAGAATTAACATACCAGAAGCACCAGAGAAAGCAGTGACTGAGGGTAAGAAGAAAATACTAATTTTGTACAAACTTAAAATAAATAATTCTATAAATAATAGCTAATCAGCTAAATAAAATAAATACTTCTTTATCTATTCTGTAGACTCCAGGCCATACCCCAAACTGAAGCATTCCACTAGAAGAAGTGGCAGGAGGAATACGAGGAGATCAGCTTCAGGACGTCGGGGTCTATCGAGAGGGAAGGTTGTGAAAACTTTTTGGAAAATACTGACTTCTGTTTGTGAATTGACCTCAGCTTTGACTAGGTAGAGTGTGTGTGAGTGTGTGTGTGTGTGTTGTAATGATGAATGACCAAGGGGAAAATTCGGTCTCGCAGTCAGCTCTGCTATCTTTACAGTCTACGGTTGAAGTGTTAAGCGATATCCCTCACCTGCAAACTTTACCTCCACTGGTTGAAATACAACAACAATTAGAGATTTCAAACGAGCCTCAGGCTCGCCACGAATCTTCTGATTTACAAAATTTGGAAAGTATCGATGTAGCCCTTCAGCGTTTAAGAGAAGCTCCGTCCAGTCCTCCATCCCCCGAGCTTTTACCTCCGCCGCTTGAATTACAGCCTTTAGAGGTTTCAAACGAGCCTCAGGCTCACCACGAACCTTTTGATTTTCTAAAATTATGAAAGTATTGATGTAGCCCTTCAACGTTTAAGAGAAGCTTTGTCCAGTCCTCCACTCCCGGAGCTCTTACCTCCTCCCTCCCAACCCCGCGTCGTTTGTCCGTCTAATGTACCATTACCTCGGCCGACCCAGGTTCCCTCTGTTCGTCCAACCGAAGATTCCGTGCCTGGCCCGTCTAACCTTTTACCCGTAAATGATCCGTTACCAGGTCCGTCCTCATACTTCCCACCTGCAACACCAGCCGCTCAGAGGGGTGCGGGTCAAAATCCTGAATCCCCCAGGAGGGTCTCCAGAGACAGGTTTAATAACATTGAAATAAGACAGATGCTAAATTTCAACTTTCCCAATCCTGTGAGTAATTACGCAGAGTTTTATCTTAATGTGATGGAGACTCTCCAAGCAGAGGTTGAATGGGCTGTATCCTATGCCAGACAGGGGGATGTGCTGCAATTAGAATTAAGGGGGGAAAGATCAAACAGCGCCTCTGTCATAGTCACACATGACAGCGGTCTACCTCTAAACCATGTTCAAGAGGCTGTCGACCGCCTAGTGCAATCAAACATGACTATTATGCCGGAAGATGCGATGGAGTTACTTGTGCAGGTGGTACGTGGTCCTCGAGGGGGTGTTAAAAGAAAACTGCAAACCATCTTTGATGATGAAATCTGCAGCAAAAAAGCCCATTGCCTGAACATAGTCATCAATCCTGGCAACCAGCTCTGCTTTGCCATTAACCTCGCTCAGCTTTTAAACCGGGAATTAACCACACGACAGGCCACTGAGCACGCTAAAGTGCTACAGAATCATGCGGGGTTAGCAGACGACACTCCTGTGACATTTGATGATAATATTAAATTTTAACAAGACAACAATCCAGTGTTTAGATCCTCTGATATACCACTAGCTACCTGCTAGCTACCCGCCGAGCTAACATTGCAGCTAGCCGATAAAAGGATGACTTCTCCGGTGTTTGTTATATCAACCCCGAATCACACCGCTGAATGAGGACTGATCTTCCCATACGCTTACCGGAGGCAGCTCTAACTCATCAGGCCCTTTCTTTGGGCCTGTGCCGGTAAGTCCCGTTTCCCATCTTGCTGACCTAGTGTGTGATTTATAACTCTGCATTTTTCCGCTGTGGGCTCCTGTTGTGGAGCCCTTGCGAGTAAGTCTTGCTCAGTGCCACCGCTTACATCCGTCACCTAACACAACACCTGCCCTGTGTTGCATTCACCTTTACTGGCCACAGCTATTTGTGTTTCCTCAGCGTTTATCACGTACAGTTTGCTATCAATCATGGCTCCACTCATTGTGAGTAAAGTTGAAAGACGAGAGATCTCTTCTTCCCGTGAAAGCATGGTGATTCACCATCCCCAGAACAACGTATTTAGGCATGAAACCCAGAAACAGGTTCTCCTGATTGCATAGTCTGGAGTTTTGAGGAATGGAATAGGTTTTCACATTAATTTTCGACATGGGGTAGAGGGCGTTGCCTTTCATCAGAGCCGCTGAATGACCTAATCGCACTGCGGGGGACACGGTTACTTTTTTTCAGACACAGAGAAGCTCCCAGTATTTTGAGGCGGAAGTTGGCGTTGGCCTGACTCATCAGACAGAAAGCGTCACTCGCCCGAGTTAGTTTAATCCGCAAGTCGACACTGTTCAAAAGAAGTCTCTCGCTAAAGAAGATGTCCCCGTGTAGTGGGCCCATCACGTGAAACTCGCTCGAGGCGGCACTAAACTGAGCTCTTTTAACCAGACCCCGATTCGGACCGTCAGCCGCCACCACGGTTGAATCCATAAATCCGGCTGTGTCTTTATAAAACAGACCAGACGAACACTGACTAGCAAGTGTTTCATGACTGTAGTTCAATAAAAGCTCTATCAAAGCTCTGTAGGGGTGTGTAGCGCTGGACTGAGAGATTAATCTATCTCCCAGGGTCACATCGACCTGCGAGAAAATGGTGTTGAGGGGATAGTTGATCAGGCCCACACGAGCGTCCTGTGCCAAGTTTGTCCCATCCTCGTTAGTAATTTGTAGACGCAGGAATAGCAGAGTGTTGGCTAGATCCAGATATTTCTCTCCATCGCCCAGGATAAAAAATTCTATGGGACCGGTGTCCGTGAGAGCCGATAAAGGGGAAATCTCTGTATACTGACTCTGCTCGATAGACATCTGCGTCACCGGAGCAGCAAATAAGTCCAGTTCCGTCATGCTGCATTCTGGCGATTTGTGATGTAAAAGAGCCATTTTCAGGAGAAAATATCTTCGGCCTTCCTTCCTTTGGACCTTCGTCTCTGCACTGAATTACTATTAGCGGTTGACTTGCGCTTTTTATGAGCTGCTACGCGACGCCCGGGGGGTCTCTTTCCGAGAAGCATAAGTCCTGATCCTTCTTGGTTCTCTTCCTCTGAACCTCTCACGCGCCGAACAACCCTGCTGACTACGTCAGATGCTATGTTCTTAGCGGCATTTTGAAGATGAGGTTTTGCGATGGTAAAACCTTTTTTAACCATCGGCGTCACAAACCTAAATAGTTTTGAAAATATGGATCTCAGCCCCCTACCGTACATCATGGGGGCTCTGTGGAATCCTGGCAGGCCACTTCCCACTTGATCTTCATAATAACTTACAAATCGATAAAGATCAGGGTGAGGCTCCACCACCATCATTTTCAGCTCACTGTTTTACACGGTTTAAAATGTTACGTCGCAACCACTTTCCCGAACCTGAAATCTACCGGCCGGTTCTCATCGGTCTTGAGCTCGATGCTGATGTTTTCAATATGTCTTTTTGCTACCGGTAAGTAGTAGGTGGGGCTGAAGGTGTGTGAAATAACATCTCCAAATTTACCCTCAATTTGAACCGTTCTTAAGAGCGGGGCATAAGCGTCACCCACCGCCTGATGCTGAACCACGTCGCTATAACAGAACATATGATAAAACCCCGCTTTTATATCAGCGGTTCGAGGAGAGTGTCTGAGTAACCCGCTCATAAACCACTCACCGGGTTTTAATCCTAACATATAGGCCATGGGAGGGAAAAAACGTAATCTACAACGGCCGCTACCTAGCCACTGAAACTTATGTTTACATTTGTGATATCGTAGAGTAACGTTGGTGCTAATTTCCCTCATACAGGCGTTTATCTGTTTCATGATCTGCTCTTTGTCGGTGTAATATCCGCTTTCAAAAGGTTTGACGTGCAGGGTAAATCTTTTCTCGTCTCGTTTCTCTACCCAGCTATTAAATTTCTCAGGCCAGTTTTTCCAACGCACCAGAACCTGTTTTCTACCACGGCTAGTGCGCTCATCCAGAATGGCTTCCACTTGGTATGGTTTATCCTCGGTAATGGTTACTTTTCGTAGTTCGGCCTCATAAAAGGTTCCGTCGATAGGCTCCCCATCATTATCTTTTATTTTGTACACCAGTGGAAGGACAATGTTCAGCAGATGGATGATGCCAGCTTTAATATTTTCTTGGAGGATGGAAGACAGCAACCCAGCATCCAGCTGGTCTTCAGTAGTAGGCTCGGAGAGGCATGCCGCAGAGCTCTCCTCTTCTAAGCCTGACATAGGAGATGAAGGCGGAGTGGATGGTGGAGTCACGGTGGAAACACCATCAGTTTTCTCGGCGCCTTCCCTGGCAAGGCTTCCTGAATGACGCTCGCAGGCGTCTCACTAATGATAGCTGAGGTGTAAGCTCTCTTACTCATTTTATTTTTCAATTCTGGTGCGGACTGGAGAATGGACTGCAACGATCTTCGGTTATCATTAGCTTTTCACTTGGCCGGAAGCATGGGCGGGGTCGGGTGGCATCACGTGACTTTCATAGAAACATGTCTAGGCATGTACTACTTGTCTGTGTGTCTGTGTGTGTATCTGCCTGTGTGTGATTGGGGGTCTGTGCGTGTGTGTGAAAGCCTGTCCTGGCTCTTAAGGGGAGGGGGGGGGCTAGCCACTTACGCTTTGACACACACCATCAGCAAAATATTAACAGATCTTTAACCGAATTAATCATCTCAACTTCACAGGATGTCCATAAACACCTTAGTCAGCACCATTCGTCACCTTTTGACCTTAATGACTTTAATAACTCATAATTACCCCCCAAGGCCACGCCCACATTGACTGTTTGTCACGCCCACTTTGATCCATCAAATCAATCAATTAAATTTTGACAGATGGTGTTTTTCTGTCCTCTCTGTTATTTTGTCAGCTTAAGCCAGTTCGGTCCCCTGATTTCATGGAAAACCAAAAGGCAAGCCACAGTATCTCTTTCAACTTGTGAAGCTAAATACATGGCGCCAGCTGCAACTATACAAGAATGTATGTATTTGGTCCAACTGTTACAAGGTATTGATGAGTATCATTACAGGCAGCGAAAGGTTTATGAAGATAACCAAGACACCATAGCCTTAGCTAAAAATCCTGTTCAAAGGCAAAGATGTAAGCATGTTGACATAAATTATCATTTTGTAAGGTCAACTGTTAGTGATGACAAAGTAATGCTGGACTATTGTCCAACAGAACAAATGGTGGCAGATATTATGACAAAATGACCAACAAAGTCTAAGTTGTGGCATTTATGTTTGGAGACTAATATGCAATGAGATGTTTATGTTTATGAAATGTGTGTGTGAAGAGCAACATGAAGGAAAACCAAAATTCCATTTAGCAATATGAAATGAAATGTTAATGTTTATGAAGACCTGTAAAATACAAAGAGACCTTTGAGGGGATCATTGTATGTTTGTTTATTTTGAATGTACCAACTACCAACGTGACAGCAAGGGGGGGTGTTGGACTATGTGCTCTCTATTAGGTAGTGCTCTTATTTTGTAGGATACAGGAAGTGATTTTTTTGTTCAAAAAGATGTGTGCGATAAATCCAGGTGTGCTGCATCTGTTAATTAAAAAACAGACACTGTTAGGAGGTGACTTGTTGCCCTCTTTTGGTTTACTTTCATGTCTACTTTTCTCACCTCAGGTGTGTGGAATGACCTGCTGATTGCTACGCTGGGGCTGTGCTGCCTTCCCACCTGTTTCACATCTCTCGTTAAGTTGAACCATACTTAAGGACTCTCCACTCTACCATTCTCTGCCAGTTCTTCCAGTTGCCAGTCGTCCAGCTAGCCTCCGGAATCTTATTATGTGTGTATTAGACTTTTTGCTCAAGATCTTTTGTTATTAAAACTTCTGTTAAGCCTGAACATCCTGCGCCTGCGCTTGGGTTCATTCTCTCCCATTTTGCCACGACACACAACAGACACAAGGTGAACAGTGTGGTCGCTTCTCTTTCCCGTCTCCCTGGTATCTTCAGTTAAATTTTACATCATTGAAACAACTCTGCTAGCAGTTACTAAACAGTATATAATATTAGTACAGTGTGTATATATAGTATAAAATATACTTAAAATGAAAAAGATAAAAATCTTTTGGTCATGAGATGTGTAGTATTTAGTATCTATTTCTTACTAAAAGTGAGTGAGCAGTTGAGAAGATCAGTACGGTTCTGTCTTTAAATATGATGCAGCAACTGATTAGGTTAGCATAAAAATCTGAGGTGCAGAAAAATTACTCATCCAGACGTTTACAAACTGGTAAGAAAAAAATGAGGCAAGCTGGTTCTTCCTGTTTTCTGTCTTTATTCTAAGCTCACTAATGATGCTTTATCACTGTAAAAGACCCTGTGAGTGCAAGTCTCCCTGGAATAAGCAAGCCAGACTGCTTACACTGTGGTTTTGCCATGATAAGGGAAAAAATATAAAACAACACCATCTGTCAGTTTTTAATCGATTGACTTTGATGGATCAAAGTGGGCGTGACTGAGGAAGTGGGCGTGACCGAGGAAGTGGGGGTGACCGATCAAGTATGTGTCAGCAACTTTCAAGGTGGGCGTAACCAACGGTGATTGGATGTTGTGGCATTTCACTTCCCTCGGGGGTAGGAATTCGGGGTGTATGTTAAAGTTTAATTAGGTGAAAACAGCGGAGTCAGGAGTCCTGTGGCAGGAAGTTGGGGTCTATGCGAGAATCTTTTTATCAGATGAATCAGCGGGGTCACGACCCCCCAGTCACACACAGGCAGATACACATGCGCACAGACCCCCAGTCACACACACAGACACACAGACATGTTTCTATGAAAGTCACGTGATGCCACCCGACTCCGCCCATGCTTCCGGCCAAGTGAAAAGCTAATGATAACCGAAGATCGTTGCAGTCCATTCTCCAGTCCGCGCCTGACTTGAAAAATAAAAATGAGCAAGAGAACTTACACATCCGGTATCATTAGTGAGACGCCTGTGAGCGTCATTCAGGAAGCCTTGCCATGGAAGGCGCCGAGAAAACTGATGGTGTTTAAGTGCAGATTCCAGCAGCCGCCAACGGGCCCTCTCCAGGAAGAGTGGCGTTTGGAGACGGGTGAGAAATTTGGCTATTCTTTCAACTATCACACCACTGAAGTGTGTATGTATCATCTCTATCCGGGGCAAATCTTCAAGCCTGACACACCGAATGCCATAATCACTTCCAATGACTGGGGAGTACTGAACCGCTTGGTGGCCGGATGCATGAGAGGCGAGAGCATTCCATCTTGTGTCATGCTAAACGAAGAGGGAGAAGCCCATTTGAAGGAGGAGGGGGATCCCTTTGAGTTCCATGAGGGAGAAGAAGAAATCAAAAAATTCATCAAGATAATATGGGAGACCAAATCTGACAGCTCCAGTAAATGGTTTTACCGAGTAAAATTGGAGATGCACGGGAAGAAAAGTCCAGGCGGCCACCTGGTGCTGGACCGTTTCAGCTCTGAAAATGGGGTATTTCTCAGGTGCCTGAGTGTGCCGGTTGTTGAGTGGATGAAGATGCTGGATGAATCGGCCGATCGCATCACCGCTCTATTCCAAAACAGTCGCCTCTGGAAAGATGTGACGCTGGTGAGAAAAGACATTTCTCATCTGTTTTAGGACTACAAGGCCACTCCCCCCAACCCGCCCACTTCCCTGACCACAGCATAAATTTGAACACTCGAGCCCCAGGTCCGAACAAGACACCAACTTCAACTTTGAGCATCATGTCTCTCGCCTTTGACTCAACTCCACCTCCGTCTCCTCTCGTAGAGGAAGAGGTGACTCTACCACCCACTCCTCCTTCATCTCCTTTCGTAGAGGAAGAGGAAGAGGAAGAGGAAGAGGAAGAGGAGACTCCACCATCCACTCCGCCTTCATCTCCTGGGTCAGGCGTAGAAGAAGAGGAGAGCTCTGCGGCATGCCTCCCTACTACTGAAGACCAGCTGGATGCTGGGTTGCTGTCTTCCACCCTCCAAGAAAATATTAAAGCTGGCATCATCCATCTGCTGAACATTGTCCTGCAGGATTTTCGTAGTGAGATCTGCTTCCGTTGTCAGGTAGACCACCCTAGCCAGACGAACCATGAGTGCCTCTTTGAGGTCCCCAGCTTCTTCTACAGGAGTCACTTTCACCGGCTGATGAGGAGACTCTGGACACCGAAGTTTATACCGGCCCTGCAGCAGCTGCTGACTACCCTTCGTGTCTCTGTCGATAAATCCAGAATTCAAGTTGCGGCTGAAGCCATGCTACATGACCTGAGGTCCTGTGAGAATATCTTTGAGACAATCGGTGAGCTGTACGATTCGCTGGTTGGAGAGGACATCATGAAAATAGCTCTACTTCATGTGGTTGCCGATACCTGGAGAGGAGCCTGAAAACCGCCAGAATAAATTTCTTATTTAGAACACATTTATCTTTAGATTACTTTTTGAGTTTGTATGTGCATTTATCTACATCTTTGTCGTTGTTGTTTTTTTTTCTTTACCATGGGAAATTGTTTGAGAATAGTGTTCAGGGCTGTGAGGCTGAGGTACATCGTGTGGGAGCTATCTGCTATACTAGAGCAAGCTGTTGCCAACAAAGTGAATGATGATAAAAAATTTAAAATCAGCGGTAGCCCGAAACCTGACGAAGTTAAAAAATTAGAAATGTTTTTGGATTTAGTACGTGCTCGGGCTACAAATGTTGAATGGGAAGTGTTTGTGCAAAAGGCTGTAACATCATTCTTTGAAAGCTCTGTGATGGATACATTCTGTGGTATAATCAATGATGATGAAACTGTTGAAATTAATATGTTTCACCTGTTGGCACTTTACGCTCTGATCGTCGATGCATTGTCCCATTACGTTCAAGATCGGCTGAGCGATGATATCTTACAAATGCTGCAAACATTGCATGTTATTATACATCGGAAATTCACAGCCGCTGTTCTCATCCAAACCTGGAAAATGTTGAAATAATAATAATGATTTCTTTTCTGCCTTTTGTTAATAAACGAAAACAGTAAAGAGGTCTCGTCATTCTTTAACGTACGAGGGTGAAAGATGGAGAAAAAGGAAGAACGCCTGATGAAAAAGCAATATTATACACCTTCACATCCGGGAAGTTTTGGAGGGGTAGAACGGCTTCAGAGAGCTGTACAGGACGAAGGTGGGGCTAACGTAAAAATTGATCGAGTAAAAGATTTTTTATCGAAGCAGGATGCCTATACTTTACACAAACCGGCCAGGATACATTTTGCTAGAAACTGAGTATTTGTATCACGAACCCTGAACCAGTTTCAAGCGGATCTATGTGATATGCAAGCTTTAGCAGAGTTCAATGACGGGTATAAGTATTTATTAACGGTCATCGATATTTTTTCAAAGAAGGCGTACGCTAGAGCACTGAAGACAAAAACGGGAAGTGAAGTGAGCAGGGCTTTTGCCTCGGTGTTAAAGGAGAGCAAAGTGCCTGAAAAGTTACAGACGGACGCGGGTAAAGAATTCTATAACAAGACTTTTAATGCTCTGATGAAGAAGCACGGTATTACTCACTTCTCCACCGCTAGCGACCTCAAAGCTTGCGTCGTCGAGCGGTTCAACCGTACGCTAAAGACTCGAATGTGGCGATACTTTACGGCCAGAAACACGCGTCGATATGTGGATGTTTTGCAGGATCTGCTTAGAAGTTATAATGAGAGCTGTCATACGAGTATAAAAATGAAACCGAACGACGTCACAGCTGAGAACTCTCCTGCGGTATTTCAAAACTTGTACGGTAAATTTCCTCTTCGTCACAAAAACACGTGGAAAATGAATTTAAAAGAGGGTGATGTAGTGAGGATTTCCGAGCTGAGGGGTGTGTTTGACAAAAAGTATGAGCAGAGTTACACGGACGAGCTTTTCACCGTATCAGAATGTATTCCCCGCCTTCCACCGGTGTACAAAATAAAAGATTATGATGGGGAACCTATCGACGGAACCTTTTATGAGGCCGAACTACAAAAAGTAACCGTCACCGAGGATAAACCGTACCAAGTGGAAGCCGTTCTGGATGAGCGCACTAGTCGTGGTAGAAAACAGGTTCTGGTGCGTTGGAAAAACTGGCCTGAGAAATTTAATAGCTGGGTAGAGAAACGAGACGAGAAAAGATTTACCCTGCACGTCAAACCTTTTGAAAGCGGATATTATGACGACAAAGAGCAGGTCATGAAACAGATAAACGCCTGTACGAGGGAAATTAGCACCAACGTTACTCTACGATATCACAAATGTAAACATAAGTTTCAGTGGCTAGGTAGCGGCCGTTATAGATTACGTTTTTTCCCTCCCATGGCCTATATGTTAGGATTAAAACCCGGTGAGTGGTTTACGAGTGGGTTACTCAGACACTCTCCTCGAACCGCTGATATAAAAGCGGGGTTTTATCATATGTTCTGTTATAGCGACGTGGTTCAGCATCAGGCGGTGGGTGACGCTTATGCCCCGCTCTTAAGAACGGTTCAAATTGAGGGTAAATTTGGAGATGTTATTTCACACACCTTCAGCCCCACCTACTACTTACCGGTAGCAAAAAGACATATTGAAAACATCAGCATCGAGCTCAAGACCGATGAGAACCGGCCGGTAGATTTCAGGTTCGGGAAAGTGGTTGCGACGTTACATTTTAAACCGTGTAAAACAGTGAGCTGAAAATGATGGTGGTGGAGCCTCACCCTGATCTTTATCGATTTGTAAGTTATTATGAAGATCAAGTGGGAAGTGGCCTGCCAGGATTCCACAGAGCCCCCATGATGTACGGTAGGGGGCTGAGATCCATATTTTCAAAACTATTTAGGTTTGTGACGCCGATGGTTAAAAAAGGTTTTACCATCGCAAAACCTCATCTTCAAAACGCCGCTAAGAACATAGCATCTGACGTAGTCAGCAGGGTTGTTCGGCGCGTGAGAGGTTCAGAGGAAGAGAACCAAGAAGGATCAGGACTTATGCTTCTCGCTCGACGAGCCGGGAAGAGACCCCCCGGGCGTCGCGTAGCAGCTCATAAAAAGCGCAAGTCAACCGCTAATAGTAATTCAGTGCAGAGACGAAGGTCCAAAGGAAGGAAGGCCGAAGATATTTTCTCCTGAAAATGGCTCTTTTACATCACAAATCACCAGAATGCAGCATGACGGAACTGGACTTATTTGCTGCTCCGGTGACGCAGATGTCTATCGAGCAGAGTCAGTATACAGAGATTTCCCCTTTATCGGCTCTCACGGACACCGGTCCCATAGAATTTTTTATCCTGGGCGATGGAGAGAAATATCTGGATCTAGCCAACACTCTGCTATTCCTGCGTCTACAAATTACTAACGAGGATGGGACAAACTTGGCACAGGACGCTCGTGTGGGCCTGATCAACTATCCCCTCAACACCATTTTCTCACAGGTCGATGTGACCCTGGGAGATAGATTAATCTCTCAGTCCAGCGCTACACACCCCTACAGAGCTTTGATAGAGCTTTTATTGAACTACAGTCATGAAACACTTGCTAGTCAGTGTTCGTCCGGTCTGTTTTATAAAGACACAGCCGGATTTATGGATTCAACCGTGGTGGTGGCTGACGGTCCGAATCGGGGTCTGGTTAAAAGAGCTCAGTTTAGTGCCGCCTCGAGCGAGTTTCACGTGATGGGCCCACTGCACGGGGACATCTTCTTTAGCGAGAGACTTCTTTTGAACAGCGTCGACTTGCGGATTAAACTAACTCGGGCGAGTGACGCTTTCTGTCGCTTTCCGCCTCAAAATACTGGGAGCTTCTCTGTTTATGAAAAAAGTAACCGTGTCCCCCGCAGTGCGATTAGGTCATTCAGCGGCTCTGATGAAAGGCAACGCCCTCTACCCCATGTCGAGAATTAATGTGAAAACCTATTCCATTCCTCAAAACTCCAGACTATGCAATCAGGAGAACCTGTTTCTGGGTTTCATGCCTAAATACGTTGTTCTGGGGATGGTGAACCATCAGGCTTTCACGGGAAGAAGAGATCTCTCGCCTTTCAACTTTACTCACAATGACGTGGAGTACCTGGCTCTGTGTCATAACGGCCGACAAGTCCCGGCCAAAGCTTTCCAGCCCCAATTTAATAACGGCGTTTTCGTGAGACAATATTTTAAGACATTTGAAAGATTTACCTCTGTCCATCGACCATGAAGATTTCAAAAGAGGATATACTTTATTTGTTTTCAACCTGAGCCCCGACGAGGATGTGGCGGCTCTTTCCCCAGTATCCAGCGGTAGTTTGCGGCTGGAAATGAGATTTCGAGTCCCCTTACCTCACACTCTGACCCTGGTTGTCTACGCCTGCTACGACTCCATTCTGGAGATCAATTCAAAACGACAGGTGCTGGTGGATTATTATTGAAACAATGAATTCTACTGAGCTGGAAACACTCCTGAGCGGACTACTGGGTAACGTATTCCGTGGTGTCTGGGCTTCGGATGAATTACCCTCCCTACAACCCTCGCTGCCCGCATACTATATCGTGAACACCCACCCTCGTCATCTGCCAGGAGAGCACTGGCTGGCGCTCACTGTGGAAAAACATGGAAAGGCCACATTCTTTGACTCTTTCGGACTCAGCCCTGATTTTGAATATTATCCTACAAGCATCCTGTGTTTCCTGGAACGTCAACGTGGAATAAAACAGATCCTGCATCACAATCGTCAGCTCCAGCATGAATTATCGGATGTCTGTGGTCAGCACTGTGCATATTATTTGTGTCTAAGAGGAAGCGGCCTATCGTACGCCGACGTGCTATCTCACTATAAAGATGATCCTGTTCGTAATGATGCCATGGTATCTGAGTTTATTAAAAAAATATCGGAAATGTCTAGCACTCCCCTGCGGCGGGAATTCTAACCAGCTAGCCTGTTCTCTGCAAATGTTTAAAGATTGTTACCGTTTGTGAAAGGAAAAAGTCTGCAATGTTGAACGGATTCAATAAAGCTTTATTATTCAATGACTGATTTACAGAGTCTTTATTGTCGTACAATTATCGCAATCATTTATTTATTTATTTTTTATTTTTTGGTGATCTTAAGGAGAGAAATCTGTCCACTCCATAGTTGGACATTTTTTCTTTTATCTCCCCCTCACTCGATGAATGGAGGGGGACTCTGCAACAGCAGCAGCAGCAGTGTGCGTCTGCAGGGGGCCAGAGTTTTTGAGTCTCCTGAACTGCTCACGGGCCTGGGGGTTAGTCACAGAGCTCTCAGGAATATTGAGCTCTGACAGAGTACTTAGAAATTCTATCCATCCTTCCGGTGGCTGATCATTCACTTTCTTATAGGAAGAGGTCAGATGTTTTACCAGATCAAGCATATGAGAGCCTCTCACGGCTTTACCCCTGTAGATAAATTCACCTCTCGGCGTCCAGCTACTGGGGCTCTTGGATAGTTTTTTCATCACATACTCTGCGTTTTTTCGACTGCGTGTCGGAAGACTTTTTAAAACATCTTCCTCCTCCCCCACTTCCTGACCTTTCACCTCTGCGTTCTCTGCCTGATGTACCTCTTCTTGCGGTAGACTCAGAGTTATGGGTTGAAGTTCATTCTCCCCTTGTCTGCTGAGGCTGAGATAGCGTTGGAGCAAAGCGTTGTACTTTTTAATTTTTTCATAAGGATTTAAACCTCTCTCCTCTAATATCTCACGCATCTTTACATCCAAATCTTGCTGGGCTGTTTGCCTGATGGTGCTACCTGTAGCAACCGTGGGTTGACTCAGGCGGTTTAACTGATGCGGGGACACCAAAAACATTTTCTGCGTCGTCTTCAGAGCCATGGGAGTAGGAGGGAGGATTATCGTCTAGCGAGTCCTCCTATTAATTCCCCGATAATAGGAATGGCCGCTGTAAGCAGAGGGAAAAGGAAGCCTCCTGTTTGTAACACCCTGCGTTTACTCTTCACGCTGGCTTTCTTATCGGCAATGAGTCTGATATTTTTCTTACATCTTTTTAACTTCTGATATTGTTGCGGTGAAAGGGGTATATTCCCCTTCAAAAGATTCAGCGCGATCTCACACAACGTCTGGAGAAGATCTGGGGAGCACCCCCTTAATATATCCTTCCGTCTCTTTGGTGTGGCCTTGGCCAGAACTTTAAGCAAGGGTGCGTTTCTTTTCAGACGAGCGCTGGTCATGATTCTTTCTGAATGTACACAACAGGCCACTCATAGGGTAGTAGCCCCGTTCTCAGTCTGAACCTGCCTGGACAACGGTGAGTTAAATCCAGTAATAAATAGGAGTGCGGTTGACTAGTGGCATCTTCGAGGCTTTCTAAAAAATATTTTTTTCTGGAGGGAAACATCTGTTGAGCTAGTATATTCATCTGCAGTTTGTCTCTGGGATTTTTGAACAGCACCAGATAATTGGTGTTTAGACCGATGGTTCGACTGAATTTCCCTTGATGAAACACATTCTGAGTGAGCATTATGACGCTCATATTTCGGTGATGCCGGTATTGGGTAAAAATCCTTACCACCTCTGGGTGATCAGACGCTTGAAAGATGACATCATCCAAAATAACCAAGTGTGTTTGGTCGGCTGGAAAAAGAGACTCGTCTTCAAAAGAATCCGGTAATCCTTTAATAAATCTTATCTTTTTATTTTTCTTTTGCAGTTCAGTATACAAAGGTTGAAAAGAAGTATAAATCCATACAATATTATAAGGTACATCATTCATGACATGTTCACAGTTTTCCAGAACATTTTTTACAAAAACAGTTTTCCCATATCCACTCGGACCCACCACCAGACACGAAAAAGGAAGCTGCAATCTGGGGTCAAACTCAATCTCTTCTCCTAGAGAGTGTGACATTTTCTGATTAATAACCAAAGGGTTCGGTTCGCCTGCCAGCTAAAAGACGCCTTTTGTCATACACCACCCTGAACCTCTTTTGGAATGAAGAATTTTTCAGGGTGAAGCCTTTTTTATCTCGCACGATGTTCTGCTGAGGCACCGTAATGACGGCGTCGCTGAGAGGATTCTCAATGTAACCCTCTACCAACTGTTTAATACTGTTGAAGTTAATTTCTTCACCACTCTGACGGTTCAGTGTGATACCCTTCACGCGCAGTGACACTTTACCCCCTCTGGTCTGATATGCATAACTTTTAGGACCTGCTGCTGCAAACTCTTGAATGTAGTCCCCGCCCAGCTCGTCCGTCAGCTGCCCCAGGTAGTTACCTGTGGGAAGAGGCATCTCCCCCTCTCTGACGACATAAATCAAGCTGTCAGTGTCATAGTACAGTATCCTTTCGGGATCATGTACCATCTCCATATACCTGTAAAGAGTCAGTCGAGCGTAGGATGTGCGATTTTACTGGGGTCTAAGTCAATACCTTCGTTGGCTGCGTAGTCTCTGATGTAATTTTCTCTGCTAGCCTCATCCGATGCTTCAGGGGGGAAACCAGAAGCCTCCTGTTTACCCTTCAGAAAGGTGTTGATGTAGCCCCTAAAAATGGAGTCGCTCTTTTGCTTGAAATGCCAGACTTCTGTTATCTGGGCTACACGGTATCCACTGTCTAGGGCTTTCGTGAATTCAGGCGTCGTCCAGGTACCGGATAGAGCTCTTTCTCCGTCACTATGCGTGCACAAACCGACTTGATGGTTGATCTCAGCACACACACGGCAGAGAGTAAACACCAGTTTACCTCGCTCAGTTTTATGCGGTAGAACAGGTAGAAATAGCTTCCGAGGGGGATACACGATAGCTTTAATCAGGCCGAAGTACTCACGCGGATCTTTAAAACCCTGACGGATAATTTCGGGGTGGCCAAGGGGGTAGTGAAAGTGCGCGTTAACGTACGGATACAAGGATGTAACATCGACGTAACGAACCTGCTCGGTGTCACTTGTCGTGTACCTCAGACGGATGGGACAAGTTCTACCTCCAAACAGCGCATCGCAAGGTTTTAAGGGCTGCGGTGCACTATACTGAAGGAGGAACTGTTTCACTCCGTCATGAGATTTTTTCATTCGGATCCAGTCATGCTCCCATATGAACTGTACCGAGACGTGTAGCTCCGATCGCAGGGTCAGCAGCTTGGCCTGCCAGGCTGAGTGGAGCTGCTCAAAGGGAGTCTGCAACAAATGATTCACTTCAGTAGGCGAGTAACACTTTGGACAGCCGTGAAAAAAACACCCGAGAAACTCCCATGCTTTTTTAACACCGTCAGTCTCTGCATAGCCGTCCACAAAGTATTTCCCCAGTTTTTTCTCTCCTCCGTTCACAGCGTGTCGAATAGCGACGTTTTCGTTCTGCGAGACCCACTCTAACCACTGGATGCCAGAGTCGGAGTAGTTTTTGAATTGCCGGTTGTAGTTATCGGTGGGCGGTAGAGCCAGAGTGTTTGGAGGGAGGAAATTTGTCTTAAAGACTTTCATGCAGGCGGAAGCGATTGTAATGCATGTAAAGGGGTCAACGCGTGTCTCTCGGATGAATTCTTCTCGAAACTTTAAGCATGATGCTGCCAGGATTTCAGTATCGAGATTGCAGTAAAGCACTGCCTCTTTTCTGAAATCAAATGTACAGCCAGTTTGGTGGCGTACCAGGCATTGAACTTTTTCATCGTGTCCGAAGGCATCCTGTCTACGCCGTAAGTGTCTGGGGGAGGGTAAGGGCCTACATAATTTAAGTGAGCCTCTGAACTGAAAAGGTGGGGGAAGAAACCTTTGCTTAGTTCCTGGTCGCGTGGAGCATTCACAGCATCGAGGCCCATGGCTGCGGGCATATCTGCTAGGCGCATGGTTAAGAAGGAAAGCGAGTCGATGTATGTTTGACGGAACGCCTCATCCACCATCTGCATCACCTTGCTGCCCTGCATGATTATACGGGGTGCCATGCCTTGCTGAATTATATGATTGAGAAGCAGGTAACTGTCGAAACCCTTAGCGTTGTGAGCTATGAAGATGCAGCCTCTGTATTTCTGTTTTCTGAAGTGTTTAAAGAAGCTAGCTGTGCAACTAATGCCCCAGGAACCCCTCTTCTTTCCAAGCATAGACTGTGTACTGATGTAAAATGGGATGTGTCTGCCTGTTCCATCTACAAATGTTTCAAAATCATAAAACACTATGTGGTTCGAATAATCAGTCTCGACCTTCAAAGGAGTGTATGTAACACAGATGATCCTTGCCCGGGTCCTTTACGGAACAGACCGGATATGTCTTAGCTCGACATTTGTGCTGGGTGCTGCCGCTGATGGCCGAGTAATACACCACTTTGCAGGTATTGCACTTTTTAATTGTACCGCAGTTGCTGGCGGCTGTACCGGCGGTGGGGCGGTGACGAGGTATTTTATGTTTTAAATAACACGTGTTGGATCGACACGTCATATTACAATCGGGGCATTTAATCAGTTTAGTCTCGGTTTTTGTGCAGTCTGAGGTGAAGCATACAGAACAACGGCCCGGGCACTGATGCTGCCATAAGTTAGTAAAACCTGTGTGGCAGTAACCGCAGACGTACCGTGCACCTAGAAATGTTTTCAGGTTGGTGATACCATAGTAATGGTTCTGATGGAGGAAGAGATAGAGGGTTTTAGGATGCATTCCTTTAGATGTTTGGAATTTAGACAGGGCCCGCTCACCGTCTGCTCTGAAGAAGACGACGATTTTGCAATCTAAAGCCTGTTCAAATTTGATAATATCATTAAAAGTCACAGGCGTGTCGTCCGCTAACCCCGCATGATTCTGTAGCACTTTAGCGTGCTCAGTGGCCTGACGCGTGGTTAATTCACGGTTTAAAAGCTGAGCGAGGTTAATGGCAAAGCAGAGCTGGTTGCCAGGATTGATGACTATGTTCAGCCAATGGGCTTTTTTCCTGCAGATTTCATCGTCAAAGATGGTTTGCAGTTTTCTTTTAACACCCCCTCTAGGACTATGTACCACCTGCACAAGTAACTCCATCTCATCTTCCGGCATAATAGTCATGTTTGATTGCACTAGGCGGTCGACAGCCTCTTGAACATGGTTTAGAGGTAGACCGCTGTCATGTGTGACTATGACAGAGGCGCTGTTTGATCTTTCCCCCCTTAATTCTAGTTGCAGCACATCCCCCTGTCTGGCATAGGATACAGCCCGTTCAACCGCTGCTTGGAGAGTCTCCATCACATTAAGTTGAAACTCTGCGTAATTACTCACAGGATTGGGAAAGTTGAAATTTAGCATCTGTCTTATTTCAATGTTATTAAACCTGTCTCTGGAGACCCTCCTGGGGGATTCAGGATTTTGACCCGCACCCCTCTGAGCGGCTGGTGTTGCAGGTGGGAAGTATGAGGACGGACCTGGTAACAGATCATTTACGGGTAAAAGGTTAGACGGGCCAGGCACAGAATCTTCGGTTGGACGAACAGAGGGAACCTGCGTCGGCCGAGGTAATGGCACATTAGACGGACAAACGACGCGGGGTTGGGAGGGAGGAGGTAAGAGCTCCGGGAGTGGAGGACTGGACAAAGCTTCTCTTAAACGTTGAAGGGCTACATCGATACTTTCATAATTTTAGAAAATCAGAAGGTTCGTGGTGAGCCTGAGGCTCGTTTGAAATCTCTAAAGGCTGTAATTCAAGCGGCGGAGGTAAAAGCTCGGGGGATGGAGGACTGGACGGAGCTTCTCTTAAACGCTGAAGGGCTACATCGATACTTTCCAAATTCTGTAAATCAGAAGGTTCGTGGCGAGCCTGAGGCTCGTTTGAAATCTCTAATTGTTGTTGTATTTCAACCAGTGGAGGTAAAGTTTGCAGGTGAGGGATATCTCTTAACACTTCAACCGTAGACTGTAAAGATAACAGAGCTGACTGCGAGACCGAAGACTGTAAAGATAACAGAGCTGACTGCGAGACCGAATTTTCCCCTTGATCATTCATCATTACAACACACACAACTCTACCTAGTCAAAGCTGAGGTCAATTCACAAACAGAAGTCAGTATTTTCCAAAAAGTTTTCACAACCTTCCCTCTCGATAGACCCCGACGTCCTGAAGCTGATCTCCTCGTATTCCTCCTGCCACTTCTTCTACTGGAATGCTTCAGTCTGGGGTATGGCCTGGAGTCTACAGAATAGATAAAGAAGTATTTATTTTATTTAGCTGATTAGCTATTATTTATTTTAAGTTTGTATAAAATTTGTATTTTATTCTTACCGTCAGTCACTGCTTTCTCTGGTGCTTCTGGTATGTTAATTCTGGATCCAGATGGTCCTCCGTCAGTGTCAGCTTCTTTAGCTATCAGAATCATGTTAAAATATCACAATGAGTGACATGGCTTACTTATAATCATTTAGTTTCTTTAAAAAAAAAAAAAAAATTCTTACTGTTAGCCGGTTGTCTCCCTTGCTTTTCTGGCGTGTCGGGTATGACGAGTAGCGGGTAGACACCGTCTTCGCTGGTACCACAAGTAGCCTTGTTCACCTTGTGAGCGGGTTCTGGTCTGCACTCTACAAAATGGAGAGAGACGGGTTTAGATTTATTTTACTTATTTATTTAAAATTTATACTTTTTTTTTTCTTTTCTTCTTCTTCTTACCGTTAGTCGGAGGTGTCTCAGGTCTGTCTGTTGTATGAATTTCAGATAGAGATAGAAGCCCACTCTCGTTCTCGTAATCCAAAACGCTGTCTAGTATTGCTTCGTCACCTGCTAAAGTATAATACAAGTCAATAGAATCTATCACATACATTCTGGGATACAGAGTCAAAGGAAAGCGGAAGAGTGTTAGTGCTTCTACCTTCAAACAGTCCGCTCCCTGGCCAGATTACGGTCTGAGAAGGATATACTATAACCAGAAAACAATTTATTATTATAATACTTTAGTGAAACACACACACACACACACATATAAATATATTCACACATGCAGTTTTTTTTTTTAAAGGAAAGTAACTAACCATTCTGAACTGATACAGATGCGGTGGATGGGACTACTTCAGGGGTGCCTACAAAAAAAAAAAAAAATACAAGAGTAATTCTTGTAAATTTCTGTAAAATGTATAGCTTCATTTGAATGAAATAACTGCCTTACATAAGATGCCCTGGCTGTCCTCATCATATGCAGGGCAAAAGAAGGCCGCTTTCTCAGTGTCTGGAAGAAAGGCCCTGTGTTATCCTTATACCATAACAATGAAACATGTATAAAATCAGTCTTAAAATGTTACATACAAGAATCCATTTTTGATGCTTTCACGAAAAGATATCTTTATTCTGAAAAACAGGTTCGGAAAACTATGTTAGGTCTAGTAAAAGGAATCACCTGCTAATAAAGGTACAGAGATTACTTACCCTCCCCAGAAAAAAAATAATTAGCTTCTTTGGAGACTCTCAGGCAGGACTGATGTGATGTCTTCAGCGGCAGGCCGTGATGAAATGCGCGTATGACATCGACTGACCAGCGGTATTATACGCGACACCGCTGTTTTTACCTGATAAAAATACTTTCACATATCCCCCCGACTTCCCGCCTCGGGGCTCGGTTTCACGCAAGAGGCCCCCGGACATTTCGGTTGATAAAAATACTTTAACATAGACCCCGACTTCCCGCCTCGGGGCTCGGGAATCCGCTGTTTCACCTAATTTAAAAAACTTTAACGTAGATACCGACTTCCTACTCCGGGACTCCTGACTCCGCTGTTTCACGAAAGAGACCCCCCGGACATTGCGGTTGATAAAAAGACTTTCCCATAGATTCCGACTTCCTACCCAGGGGTCGTGACCCCGCTGTTTCATCTGATAAAAAGATTCTCACATAGACCCCGACTTCCTGCCCCGGGACTTCTGACTCCGCTGTTTTCACCTAATTAAAAAACTTTAACATACACCCCGAATTCCTACCCCAAAGCGAAGTGAAATGCCACAACATCCAATCACCGTTGGTTACGCAAACCTTGACAGTTGCTGACACCCACTTGACCGGTCACGCCCACTTCCTCAGTCACGCCCACTTTGATCCATCAAAGTCAATCGATTAAGAACTGACAGGTGTTGTTTTATATTTTTTTAAGGGGTTAGCATTTGCGTCTCTTATCTCCACCGCACTGTTGTTAGCCTGGACATCTGTCACTCACTGTGTTACACTGCAAAAAGTTACAGAAAAAAATGTTATTGGTCTAATTAATTTACAGTTTATATTGAATTTTGTTAATGCGCTGTATAAATTTTGTTGTGCGCTGAGAATGTGTGAGCAGTGCACGATAGCGCAAGCGCGCAGTTTAGAGGGAACATTGCATGCGGCCCTTCGCTGGTCTGCTGCTTCTCAGTGAAGCCAGGCGTGTCCCGACTAGTTTGGACAGTTCACCAGTAGATGGTGCTGTTGGGCCTTGACCGATGGGCTTTCTCATAATGTTTGTGAAAACAGCATTATGTTGGGGATAAAACAACTGCACAGGCAAATACCCACTAAATATTTCCTTTACGGTGTAAAACATGACCAAAATGAGGTCCCTCCATGCCGAGGTCTGACCTCAGGCCCGGACTGGCCATAGGGAGAACCGGGAGTATTCCTGAAGCTCCAACCTATGATTGGCCTACTGGCCTGCGTCTCTCTCTCTCTCTCTCTCTCTCTCTCTCTCTCTCTCTCTCTCTCTCTCTCTCTCTCTCTCTCTCTCTCTCTCTCTCTCTCGCGTGTGGATGGGATGTGTGTGTCTGTGTGTAATTTATGCAATCTGCAATAATTTACTATGCGTTTTGGCATCTCTTTGATACAGCCGCTGTGTTTGCCTTGTAGTATATTACAGTTGTGCTCATAAGTTTACATACCCCGACAGAACCTATGATTCTTTGACCATTTTCCAGAGAATATAAATGATAACACAAAAACATTTTTTCCACTCATGCTTAGTGGGTGAAACCATTTACTGTCAAACGACTGTGTTTTCTCTTTTCAAATCATAATGACAACACAAACTACCCACATGACCCTGATCAAAAGTTCAAATAACCTGGTGATTTTGACCTGATAACATGCACAGAAGTTGACACAATTGGGTTTGAATGGCTACTGAAGGTAACATCCTCACCTGTGATCTGTTTGCTCGTAATCAGTGTGTGTGCATAAAAGCTGAGTGAGTTTCTGGGATCCAGACAGACACTGGATCTTTCATTCAGCCACTGACCTTTCTGGATTCTAAGTCATGGGGAAAGCAAAAGAATTGTCAACGGATCTATGGGAAAAGGTAGTTGAACTGTATAAAACAGGAAAGGGATACAAAAAGATATCCAAGGAGTTGATAATGCCAGTCAGCAGTGTTCAAACTGTGATTAACAAATGGAAAATCAGGGGCTCTGTTAAAACCAAACTACAGTCAGGTAGACCAACAAAGATTTCGGTCACATCTGCCAGGAAAATTGTTCAGGATGCAAAGAAAAACCCAGAAATAACATCAGCTGAAATACAGGACTCTCTGAAAACTAGTGGTGTGGATGTTTCAAGATGCACAATAAGGAGGCACTTGAAGAAAAATGGGCTGCATGGTCGAGTCGCCAGAAGAAAGACATTACTGCGCAAATGCCACAAAGTATCTCACCTACAATACGGCAAACAGCACAGAGACAAGCCTCAAAACTTCTGGAACAAGGTAATTTGGAGTGATGAGACCAAAATTGAAATTTCTGGCCACAACCATAAACATTTGGAGAGAAACATTTACTGTAAAGCACGGAGGTGGATCGCTGATGTTTTGGGGATGTGTGAGCTACAAAGGCACAGGAAAGTTTGTATATATGCAAAGCATTGTATATAAGGTGACTGTTGGAGCTGTATGAGAGGGGGGATTCTACAATTGGCTGAAACCTCTTTTAGATTCGGTAAGAGTTTTTGACATTGTCCTGACTTGTAATAAACCTTTTTAAATGCAAGAGAAGACTTGTCAGCGGTGATCACTTGTTTCTTCGGCACATCAATATACAACAGTTGCAAACACTTAAATGAGATTTGTGCATATCGTTTGTACAAATTATCTTTGAAAAATTTGGGTAGTTAGACTTGTGTTATTTATGCACTGTTGCCAAATAACTGGACATTACACAGATAGACAGATCGATCGATCGATCGATCGATCGATCATAGAAATGATACCATCAGTAATAAAACCAGGACTGAACTGATGAGTCTGACTCTACATCCATGATAATGTAGAATAAAAGATGAAGAGCAGCAGACTGGAGAGTGGAACCAGACTAATAATCTGAACAATAACTAAGCTGATACATCAATGGAAAGAAAGAATGAAGAGGAGAGCAATAGAAAGTTGGAGAGTCCCGAGTTCCCCTGAAGTCACGTGATTTAGTAGAAAAGCTGCAGCAGAACAGACGCATGCGCACTCTCCTCTGAAGACTGGTCCGTCCTGTTTGTTCATGTTTTATTTCTGCTTCTTCCTGGTTAGAGACGTCATGTGACAGAAACCTGGAACATGTTTCCTCCTTCATACAGTTGTAGTTTTATCCTTAATGTAGAAATGAGACATATAAACTTTACGTTGTCTTCATTCATTTGGAAGCTCTCTACGTGGTGGTGAACTTTAGTAGGTAGACAATGATTGACAGGTTGTTGATCATTATCAGTCACACACTGAGACTCTCTGTACTTTCGTTTTGTAGTGACATAATTCTTTATGGTCTAACTACCGCCCATCCCTCCATGGTTTTATCGCTCCACCTCCGTCACTACATCTTCCGGGTTTATTGAGATCGAGCGGCTGAAAGAGACGAGTCGTCGTCAGCGTCAGAGACTTTGAGCTTTATTTCAAACTTCCATTAAATGTGATCTAATATTTAATGTGATCTAGTCAGGTTGATAGATTAAAGTCAGGAATCAGTGAGGGATCAACAGAAGACAACATGTCTACAGGGACATCTGCGTCATTCTGGTTGACTTTACTGAGCGTCGTCCTGTCTGTGTCTGGAGGTGAGTTCAAACTAAACTGGATCTAGAATCAATGATCAACTGTTCAAGAGCAGTGATTCTCAACTGGTGGGTGGAGGGCATTCGCTGGGGCAAAAAAAATATATCATCAGTGTGTCATTGGTTCACACTCCTTAACAGCAGGCTAACCACCATAGAAGAAGAAGTCTGTTTACATCTGCTAACTTAGTGTCGAAACACAGGTAGGACACAGATGAAATGATGTTATGTTGAGGACAAAGGAAGACAAAGACCTCAGTGTGTTTTGTGCAGTGTTGACAAGTGAAAGTGAATCTTGAATTGTGAATTTTGTGTTTGTGGATAAAAAACATAGTAGTACAGTATAGTACGATGTCGGTTGTCGTAGATCCAGGAAGTGATGATTCTCGGCTAAAGCTGCAGAGTTTTTAGTTTATATATATTTATATTTCTCAGTAGCTCCGCTTTTTTATTTCACATATTTTTCATGAAAACACCAACTGAGTCTGTTAAAAATGTCTGTTAGTGAAATGTTGTGATTGTCATGTCAGACTAATGATTAATGCTGGAAGAAGACACTGAACAGTTTTAATTGAACATTGTTATGTATTCAATGAGTGGGTCCTCAGATAACGCTTCATATTTGGAGTATGAAAATGTATGAAAACCCACAGTGGCATGAACACACCTGGTGTCTGTTATACTGCTTAACCCTGAGTGTTGTGTCTATCAGTGATGTTAGTGAATCTCGTAGATGTGTTTAACTAATTGACTAATGGGTGGAAGTGACAACCTGATGTCCACCTGTGTCTAACGCTGTGTTTAATGTGTACATGTGTGATTAGCGTTTGCAGATCACTGTGTGCATTGGTTTGCAAAAAGTGTGAAGCTGACCTTGTGCTTATAGTGGTGCTTTCTGGTCTGATGTTTTGCTCCTTGAGTGTAAGGTTTGGATCAATCAAGTTAGTGAAATGAAGAGTTTTTGGTTTGAATTTAAATGTAGTTAGCTGAGCATAAAGGGAATAGTTCCCTCATTAGCTTCGCCACCTGCTGGTTGTTTGACTTTATTATTACATTTGTGTTTTTATCCTGTGATATTCTATTCTACTGTCTCAGATTAAATTGCACATTCTTTATATTCAGTAAATCTGAGAAGTTGAACATTTTCTTAGATGTGGGTTGTGGCTTTGAGTCATTAAGGGGCGATGGTGGGTCCAGAAGCCAGACCAGTTGAGAACCACATGTTCTAGGAGACAGTTTACACTGCACAACATTAGTATTCATCATTTTCCTCAAGTCACTTTGACCCAGCTTCCTCTGCAGGGACCTGTGTGCATGTGTTGTGTCTTTGTGTTGTGTGTATTTGTGTGTAAAGCTGAAGACATACATGTCATTCCTCAGGCTGAGCCTGATCTGCTGATGTAGATGTGTCAGAATGAGACAGATCATAAACACCAACACACTGATCCTCACACAACAGTTTATCTCCTGCTCATTTCCTGGAGTCTAGTGTCTGTTCTTTGATGACATAGAACAGTTGGTAGAACTCATACTGTTACAGATGTTGAACCATCACAGAGCTGATTGTTACTGGTTCTTTTAATGGAAACATCAACAGTTAGATCCATCTACATGTTCATCTCAACACGTTCAGGTTCCTGTTCTATCACCAACTCAAGACTTTTATTACTTCTGTCCTCTGGTGTCCTCTGGTCCAGTCCTGCAGAGACCAGTGTCCTCTCTTTGGTAGCTCCTCCCACTGACTGACTGCTGCATGTTGACCTTTAACCTCTCTGCTCTGTGTTGTTTCCTTCAGAACGGGGATTCATCAGAGCTGAACCTGGACAGAATGTCTCTCTACCATGTAAAGCTCTGAACAATGAACCTGTCATCATTGTTGACTGGAGCAGAACCGAACCAAAGCCAGAAGAAGAGCTCCTTTCATATCGTGATGAGAAGCTTGTTACTTTGAAGAACCGAGTGGATCTACAGGACAGACAGATGAAGGATGGAGACGTGTCTCTGATTCTGAAGGATGTGACGACTGATGACAGTGGAACATACGAGTGTTATGTTGAAACTAAAACAAAGCGCAGGAAGAGAGATGCTGGTAACATCACCATCATCAAACTGCACGTAGTTTCAGGTGAGTGAGTGTTGTTGAGTTTGTGTGTTTGTCTCTGATCAGAGGTGAAGCTGCTTCCTGGTTGTTGATGTGACAGAGAAAGATCTCAGATCAGATGTTTGACTTTTACAAAGATGTTGCTGATGAGACTTTCTAGAAGTCAGCACCAGTGGCGTCGTTAGGCCTGTTTTAGGGAGGCTGAAGCCCCCTAAAATATTCTTAAGCCCCCCTAAATGGTTTGGTGTTGTTTTATTTCAAAAAAATAAAAAATATATATACATATATATATATATATATATATATATATATATATATATATATACATATATATATAACATAATGCTGGCAAATTCAATATAAAGCGGCCAGCATATCAGTTTAAATAAATAATCATATAACCTGTCATCGAAGACTTAAATGTGATCAGAAATCTGTCAGTTTCCCAGTGTACGGTAGAGTGAGCCCCTTTAGTGAGTTTTTATTCAGTCCATTCATAATGTAATTCAAGGAATGAAGTTATATTTTTCAGGGCTTGAAACTGCGGTTGTTTTAGTCACATGTGTAATCTAATATTTTAGAGCAAACAATTATGGTGTGGTGAGTGAAAGTCACACGTCTATGTTGTGTTTCAAAACAGATTGAAATAATAACAGTAAATAAATCCTCAGTCTTTGTTAGCTGCCTCCCCTGTTCTTAAAGACTAGTGACGCCCCTGGTCAACTCACTATTCTTCCTTTATTCAGTATCCATCAAATACCTGATCCAGGGGCAGCATGGTGTTAACAGAAAAAGAAAACGTGTTTTATCAGTGTGAAGGTTTTTGTCGTCCTGCACACTGTTCCCTATTAATCTGGTGTGACTTTGATGCTGTGGGAGGTGTGGGTGGGGGCAGGTTGATTCCAGGTAACAGACCTCTACAGGAGATGACTGTGAATCTAAAATGACACCATGAAACACTGTCAGATAAACCACTGATGAATGGATTCATTACACTGTTAGTATAGAACCATCACTTCATACACACAATGATCTGGTTTCTGTTAAATAATGAATTAAACTCAGAAGCTCTGTGTTCTCCATCAAGGTGAACTGGTTTAGTCCTGATTCCTCAATGACTGAGTTAGTCCAAGAACTGGAATTAAAAGAGAAACTGGTCCAGTCCTGCAGAGACCAGTGTCCTCTCTTTAGTAGCTCCTCCCACTGACTGACTGCTGCATGTTGACCTTTAACCTCTTTGCTCTGTGTTGTTTCCTTCAGAACGAGGAACCATCAGAGCTGAATCTGGACAAACTGTCTCTCTACCATGTAAAGCTCTGAACAATGAACCTGTCTCAGTGGTGGAGTGGAGCAAAACTGATCCAAAGCCAGAAGAAGAGCTCCTTTTATATCGTGATGAGAAGTTTGTTACTTTGAAGAACCGAGTGGATCTACAGGACAGACAGATGAAGGATGGAGACGTGTCTCTGATTCTGAAGGATGTGACAACTGATGACAGTGGAACATATGAGTGTTACGTCGACCAAAGAGAAAAAAACATCATCAAGAAATTCCTTGATTCCATCAGCATCATCAGACTGGATGTATTTCCACCAGGTGAGTGAGTGTTGTTGAGTTTGTGTGTTTGTCTCTGATCAGAGGTGAAGCTGCTTCCTGGTTGTTGATGTGACAGAGAAAGATCTCAGATCAGATGTTTGACTTTTACAAAGATGTTGTTGATGAGACTTTCTAGAAAACAGCTGGTCTGAGTCATGTGATCAGAGTGATGTAGATAATGTCTGACAGCAGTTTGTTCTTCACTCATCAGCTCCCTCACACCTCACATCTGCTTCTGTCTGCAGGTCACAAGGAGGAGAGAGGAGACAAGGAGGAGGGAGGACACAAGGAGGGAGGACACAAGGATGGATCTGTTGGTCTGATTGTCGGTCTGATAGTTGCTGCTGCTGTTCTTGTTGTTGTTGTTGGTTTTCTGATCTTCAGAAGACGTAGACATCCTGGTCCATACCATCCTCCTCCTGGTCCTGATCCTGATACAAAGTAGCTTTAAATGTCTGGGATCAGTTTCCAGCTGGACTCTGAGTGTCCTGCTGCTGGTTCTAGTTCTTCAGAGGACCTGAGGACAGACAGGAGGTAACAATGCTGGACATCCAGCAGACATGAGCAACCACTGTAGCAGCTGACCTCCAACACCATCATCCTCCACTCAGCAAACAGCAGAACTGGATCCACACAGGAAACACTCAGTCAGAGAAACAATCTGCTCAAAGAATCTTTCATTCATTTTAATATTAATCCAGAATCCTTAAAACATCTTGGTTTGAACAAACATCAGTGACACAGAGTCCTGATAAGTGGTGAATGTTTTACTCTCTTGAATTCAAGTTTTTATTCTTTGTTTTTTGTAGTTTTTGTAAAAATCTAATACGATATATGTAAAGTTCAGACAGACTGTAATTAAAGGAGCAGTCTAATGTTGTTCTTAATGAAGCTGTGTATTTAAAGCTGACATTGACAGAGTCAGATATCAGTGGTGATCAGCTTCAGTTCAGCTCTTCCTAAATGTCTTAGTTGTGTCTTTATTGATAATAATGTTTATAATGTTTTGTGAGCTGAATGTAGAAGCTGTTGAACCAGTTGAATCAGCTCTAATCTGATCTGGAATCAGTCCAACAAAGCTCCTCCTACATTCAGACTCATGAAACATGTTCAATGACTTTCTCTGAGATTCATTGACCTTGTCAAGCTGTAACATCATCTGTGATCCTCTACATCCTGGTTACTACCACGTCCACTAATTGATTGTGTTATAGTTTAACTTGTGTGCCTCATGATTTGATTCAGTTGTTTGTATGTTGCTTCTGCCAGTTTCTATCTACATGATACATTGAATATTTCATTTCTTTGTGCTTTTATTGTTACTTGTATTGTCTTCGTATTTGTCTCAGGGAGTAAACATAAAATTTCTTACACTGTTGTTTGTTGTGACCTATATGATGACAATTTGTTCTTGATTTGTAAATGTTCTACTTTCCCACAGGGATAAATAAAGTCTTTCAGTCAAATAAAGTCTTATGAATTCTCATAACTATTTGGTCCTTCAAGTTGGATCCCAACAGTCTTTCCTCAAACCAGGTTTTGGGCACTGACACCGTGCACAGGAGAGTCTGGGATTCCTAGAAAGACCTCCAACTGAACTGTTGTGTAAAGAGGCTGGTATCTTAAAGAGAACACGGTGTAGTCACTGGACTCTGAGGCAGGTCAATTAAAGTGAAACACTGAGAAACAACAGAGAAACACAACCCTGTTCAAAGAGACAGATAACTAGTTCTGTTTAAGGGCTGAGTGGAAAACAGTGATGATTTGTTTAAAATAATATCCATAAATATGTGGCCACTATATTTTTACTTGATACAAGAATAGCAAGTGTTAATCAATGTAAAATATGATAAAATATGATAACTTGAGACTGGAAAAATATTTCTATGAAAGAAATGAAATGAAACATCTAAAGTAGAGCAGACTGATGCTTCTCTTGTTGCTCCCTGAGCTGGTTTCCATGGAAACACTTTATTATAGTCAGTAATGTTGAGATTCTGTATTCCTCTGTAGTCCGACTGGAATCTCTGTAACAGAGAGACAACAGCACCACCCTCAGGTCAATATGGAAAACTGCAGTCTGTGACTTTCATCCTGCACTTCACTTATTTCTGACCTAAAACAGAAGAAAACCAGTAAAACGAATCAACTAATCACACAAACTCTTCTCTAAAACAGGAAGTGAAGTTTGACAAACATCCGTATTGTGTCTTTTATTTATTTATTAGTAATTGTGTGTTTCTTTTTGTGTGGACAGTGAGTGGCAATAGGATAGTGGGAATTTAAAACTACCAAAAATAGAAAACATTAAATTCCATTAAAAACCAATCGATGTCCTCTTCTATTGTTTTTTAGATATTAAGACGTGGATGGCAGAGAAGTTCCTACAGCTCAACCAGGACAGAAGTCAGGTTTTAGTTATCGGTCCTGAGGCTCAGAGAGACAAAGTTTTACCTAAATTACAGACAATGTCTATGTTTCCCTGAGAAGAGGTAAAAACCTGGGTGTTATTATTGACTCTGAGCTTGGTTTTATCCCTCACATTAAAAACATGGTAAAAAGTGGATTTTAGCAGCTCAAGAACACAGCCAGAGTCCACCCGTTTCTCTCTGATGCTTTTATCTCCAGTCGTATCGACTATTGTAATGCTCTCCTTTCTACAGGCCAAAAGTTTGGAAGCAACATCAAATTTGTACATAAAAGATCATACTTTCATTGGTATAACTTTGAATCAAAATAAAAAATATTATGATGTATAGAGTAACTTATCAGGAGACATTTTTACTATAATTATCAGGTATTTAAGCTTTTCTTTCTTCATAGTAACCTCCTCTGGGTTTAACAACATCATGACATATACGGGGGATTTATATATCTAGACTCTGGAAAGCCAAAGAATTATAATAATAAAAGTTAATAATGCGAATTCTTTTTTTTTTTTTTTTTTTTTTTTTTACTTTTGCACCGAAGCTGCAACCCTTCAAATCTTCTCGGCCCTAAAACTAAGCCCTTCTTCTTTTCTTATTCACCAATGGTCTGGTAACATTAATGAACACTGTAAATTGTTCCTATTTTTTTTACATTTGTTCATATGCTAAATCTGTAAACTATTGCTTATATTATTTTTATTTTCATTGCACTAGATTAAAGTTAAATTTTTTTTTTTTTGTACTTTATTTTATCGTTGTTTGCATTTTTATGCACAACTAAGCTACTGTGACAGAGCAATTTCCCTTGTGTTTCATTAAAGTCTACCAAAGTCTAAATACAGTATGTTGTTTTGTTATTTGTTCTTTCTTAATTGAGTGTTCAAAAAATAAAGAAATATCAAATTAAATCTTCTTTAATATCATTGGTACATTGCTCTTGGAGATACCACTACTATATAATACACATTACACTTATTCGATCAATTAATGAGCTGACAGACTTTTGAATTTCCCTTTAGTGATGAATAAAATAATTCTTATGTGTTTATCATTTTAATTAATTATATCTACATTTGGTCAAATATATAAGTATAAAAAGCATACTGGTTGTATTATATTACATTATATTATATTATATTATATTATATTATATTATATTATATTATATTATATTATATTATATTATATTATGATTTGCTCGGATGATTACAATAACAATGTGAAATGTCATGTGGTGAATGTCTTAATAAGATTTTGACTTATGAAAATTAGAGAGAAAACTGTGATTCAACTGATCATCTCCACGACCGTTGTGTGATGCAGTACAGAAACTGAGCAGACACAGCCTGGTGATTGGTCCCCACCAGCGAGAGGCGGGCCTTATAAGAAGCGTCGTTCAAGAACCATCAAGTTTGGTCGCGTTCCCTTTGAGTTCGGCTTGGCAGTGAAGGAAGGTTTTCAAGCCCCTGCTATGCCCATGAATGGAGTGTATGCATTGTTTCTGTTTGGGTTATTTTGAGACTTGTTGAATAACACAAGTGTCTCTTAAAATGTGCACTGTTAATAATAAAAACGTTGCCTTGCTGAAATGAGATTCTTTTGTTTTTTGTTGCACATACAGATAATTTACACACCATACATATATTTCTCCACTTTGTTTTTAACGTTTTCTTTTAAACATAACGTTAACATTTATCAACGCATGAATATTTCCACGATTGTATATCATGTGTTTATATACATATATAAGAAAATAGGTCGTGGGACGATGTGTTTTGAAACGTTGCTGAACACTGTATGTCATTGAACACACCCCTTTTCAGTGGGATAAAACTTCCACGTAAAAGCAGTAAAACCACGCCAAAAATAGCACTAATAAAAATAAAGGTTTACTATTAATAACGTATCTCTACTCAAAATATAAATATATAGGTTGGGAATATACCTTTCTGTTTGGAAATGAGTAGATATATGTTTTCCGAAACCTAATATCAACATCCTAACCCCGAAGAAGAATTCAGGAACTACATTTTTTTCTGAGTCACAATACACAACAGCTTGTCGCGCCATTTAATTTGTAGTTCTGATGTTTTCTCTCTATTATGTAAAATTGTGACTGTGATCTTAGCAAACTTTACTTCAGGGCCTGTGGAGCACAACTGTTTGATCAGATTTCATCTTTGTCATTGGTAAGAAGGTGAAATCAGGTTTTTTCAAGGTTTCAACACTAGTCAATAGCGCCACCCATTAGTTTGCCCTCAGGTATCATAGTATAGGTCAATAATCTTCCAAAACTGTTGACCCTGTGTCTGTAGCATGTTTTGTTGTTGAACAGTAAGACTTCAAATGTGTCTCAGGTACAAGGTTCAAAGGGCACACCTGAGGAGCAGGACCCGCCCACAACTCTCATACTGACATATGTTACTCCCCAGGTCAAGACCTTTCAAACGATGTCATCACTGTTGTCCTACGACAAAGTTTAATTTTCATCTCTCAGCCATGGCTGTCTCAGGTGAACATCCAAAGACGTCTTTCTGGGCCAAGCTGGATGAAATCAAACATATCTTAGGGGATATTTAGTGATCAAATTTATTCAATATATTAATTTTTGTCATTTATATAATATGACTAATAAAAAACTCTTTAACCCCTCCCCCCGTCTTAAAGGATTATCTTTGATGATTAAGAATATAAGGGCTAATTGTATCAGGATTATGCTCAGTGTCAGCATGAGGGTAATGAAGGTCACACACTTTCCTAGCTCACAACTGTTTTATTTGAAAAAGCAACAACAGGTGTAGCATTCCAAAGACTGATCATACTGACATCATACTGGAACACACAGTATAGAATACATCCAGTATAAGGGTATACAATTCCTTTATTAAAAGAAAAGCATTGATAACACACTTTAAAATAGTCCAATAAAACAAAGTGTATTATAATAAAAAAGGATACAACAAATAGATGCCACAATAAAACAGGACTGCAACTAACAACTGTTTTCCAACTCGATTAGTTGTCCCTTTTCCTAGATTGATCAAATGATACTTTCCAGAACATGTGCTTCAATTGGTAGCAGCAAAGTCTGGTACCTCAACCTTCTGTTTTTGTTGTATTTTATAAAGTACTGTTGGATACGTCTGTGGGGAGAAGCAGATCTGGAGGATGCCACCTTGTTTGGGCTGAGATGAAGAGGTGCCTAGATGGCTGCCGTGCTGCTGGTGAAAAGATAAAGGCTTGGAAGTGGAGATGTACTATAAGTCCTTTCTGCCACCAGTCAGGAAATATCAACTCTCTGCCCGACAAGATGTTTCCCTGATGGATTCACTGAGGGATGTGTGGAGGGTTGTGCGCTGAGATTGCAGATGAGCACAGATTTACACTGCCTCCAAATCACTGTCATCTGAACTCTCATCCAGTTCTTTCTGAGACTCTTGGGGCCAGTCCTCCTGGAAAAATACAGCATTTGGTCCCAGGGCCTGGCTGTAACTATACGAATAACAAGTTGGAACTTCTCATCCACATCGGCAAGCCTTTTCCAAAGAAGACACCGCAGCCCACAATGTCCCACTTCACTTAAACTTCCTAGAAGGAAAAATATAAAAGGCATAATTTTAGTGAGTTTGTGATGTTCAATTAGACCTTTAGTCACTTTACTGAAATTACAAATCATTTACATTCTGCCACAGGAGATAAAAGTTAACTTACCACTGCTCCTGACAGTAGACATTTCTGACATCTTAGCCCTGATGTTCTCAGCCAGACCTCTGAGGTAGGTGCAGTGCTGTCTCATCTCCCTCAGCACGATGACCCTTTCCTCTTGAAGCCTGGTTTTTGACATGTATACATCAAAAATCTTTTTCTTTGTGAGGACATTGCTGGATTCTGAAGTAATACAAACATTCAACATTCAAAACTTTGAGCTATACATACATACACAAAAAGATCCAAATGTCAACAAGTATTTGAAAAGTGTAGAAATGAAACTCAAAGGCACCACAGCTGCTCAAAATGAGCAAGAACAGGTGTGGGATACCTGTATGATATCATATCATCAATGTTTTTCAATCATGATCACAGACTCACAACTGCTTTAGAGAAAAATCGTCCCACTTCCCATGGCCATATCAGATCCGGCCCACCGTCTCCTCCAACCATGGAAAGTCTGCTCTCCACCTTCGCCACATCCATCTGCTCCTCATTAGACTCCTGCTCATTATAGAGCTTGATTGTCTCCAGCAGTTTCTTCTCCCCTTCCCTCAATTTCCTTCGACGCACGTGTCGAATTTTGTTGCTATCTATAAAGTTAGAAACCGCAGAAATGATATACATATCTGTGCATGCAGATATCAGATGGCAGAATGCAAAAAAGGCCCTCTTCGTCCAGCTTGCTTGCTATTCGTGGGAGTCTCTCGTGCAGCAGATCACTGACTGGCTCCACAGATTCCTCTGCCAGCAGTCTAGATGAGAAAATACTGTAGTTAAAACTGAGATTTCCTTAACTTAAATACTTGTTATTATATTATATCATATTATATTATATTATATTATCTTAACAAGACAACAACTGGCTTTGACGACTTAAACTATTAAATAAAGTCATATATCTCAAAAGTTTGGCCATTTAATGTATTTAAATAACAGTGCAAATACTACAACACTTTTAACTTTGCTCTGGACGTCCTCAACAAAATGCTGTACGTCACTGTCCTTTGAAATGAAAGTGGCTCCTCTGACCTTAATGAGAAAAGAAAAACAATTATATTCATGGGTCTCAGATATTATTTACTCAGTTAAATTTAAAAAGTGTAAATGAATCATCCTTTGACTGTCGGTTGCCATCTGCACAGAGAGCCAGCATGTTTGGTGCACATGCAGGGCAGGTGAACTGTTCAACACAGGCCATATTGTCACACTGGAACTGGCAGAATGTATACTCCAGGAAGCTTCTCTGGAATACGTCTCCATGTATTTTCCCAGCCTGTCAATTTGAAGGTACATGAAACAGCTACAGTAATATTCTCCAATCTCTCTCTGCAACTATTGTTCGCACTGAACTTACCCTTCCAAAGTGAGTAGTTCTCCTCTCTAACATCTGCAAAAAAGCTTGATGGACAAACTGGGAGCAACAGTTTTCATTTCTTCAAATGTGCTGAAGACATCAACTGAAAACAAAGTCTCAGCATTTACAGTTCCTGGCCAGTAGCCGCTCTTTATAAGGTCACTTCTGTCAGGTCTCCACTGTGTCAGACACAATCTGCACAACAAGTTTGGAATGTGCAAATCATACCAGCCTAAAAACAAAAAGAATTGGAATAAAATGTGGTTATTTTGAGACATACAACTTAACAAAAAAATAAAATATAAATTTTAGCCCATACCATTTATGAAAAACCAAGATACCTGCTGGACCAGCTGACTCAATGATGTTTTCTGGAACAGGTGCACAGCTGGGAAGGTCTCACTGTAGGCAACAGTCGCATTGAAAAGATAAAAATGTATTCAATTGAGATTAGTATCAAAACTGAAAAGGTCAAACATCACATCAAGCCCTTTATCAAAAAGAAGAATACCTTGATTGACCAGACGGTATGTGCCATCCTGTTCTACACAGCACACTGTTGGCTTAATGGGTTTGTAAAGTGCCTCAATGCAAGACTCCCGGTTATGGAGTGTGAGTTTTGTGTGTATGCGTACGTCACATTTCATACACAGCCACTCGTCTGGTAAACAGTCTCTGCAGCCACCTATGGCCGGACAGGTGCAGTGACAGCACTTCCTTTAAGGGACCTCACTGCAGGACAGCAAACTGTTGAGGTGGTAGGACCGTGCTTTCCGCCACTCGTCTTGAGCAGCAGACTGACGCAAGCACCATGATGTGGAGGCTGAAGGCTGCTCTTCCATATTCAGAACATTTGCTGTTGTCAGGATATCCTTCAAGTTCTGCATCTCAGTGTCTGAAACACCGATAAAACAATATAAACATTCCTTCACACTTTGTCCTAAGTTAATCACAGTTTAATTAATACTGATTTACAATTAATAAGTAGTAGAATAAGAAGTAGAAGCTTTCCCAGAGGCAACAGAAACTGAAAAGATTGATAAAGAGGAAAGACGAAAAAGAAAATCTGTATAAAATATACAGTACATATTATAACATAGCAGTTAAAAGGCTGGTTCAACTCCATTTCTTTGTATTTGTTTGGCATTACAGTTTTTGTCATTTGAGCATATGTAGTGTAAAGATGTTTCCGGTCCTGGAAAACATATTTTAACAAATGTAACAGATCCAACGTGTGACCTCTTTGGCCTTGACTGACATCATAGACAAATATTTTAGTAAAGTCGGTTATTTGTGCAGGACATGAACTACCTGTAGCCTTTACACGTTTCCTCGTCTCTCCACTTCTACTTCTTTTTACGAGTCGACGACCATCTGCATCTCTCTCCACCCACCGGAGCGTAGCCTTACTACGTTCAGCAGGTGCTTCTTCTTCCTTGAAGGAAAAAGTGAGCATTCTATGAGAACACTGAAATTCAGAACACTTACAAATTGCCGCATGTTAGTTTTATCACAAGTACTTTAGACTCACTCTTAATTCAGCCAGAAACAAGTCTGCTAGGAAAATAGCATCATCCACCTTCACACTGTCGTGCTCATCAGCCACAGATAAACAGAGAGAGAGAGAGAGAGAGAGAGGGAGAGAGAGAGAGAGAGCAGTACAGGTGTGGCTCTTAAAAGAGCCGTTGGTTTAATATATATATATAAAAAGCAAAGGAGAGGTGAGTGTGAGGGTAGGAGGTGGTGATATTCACGGGAGCTGTTGGAAAGAAGAAGATAAAAACATGGTGAATTCTCTTGCAGCAACACTTTCTGGATTCCACAAAGAGAAAATACTGAATTCTTAGACATCTCCATCGTGTCAACTACAAGCATGCGTGCAAAAAACTGGATATTGTGGACATCACAGATCTACAGGGTTGTAATGAATTCATCAAAATGAATTAAATATGACGTTTACACATAAGCTTGTGGCTGCACAACTAACTTGTAGGAATATGTAAAGTAATGTACAGTGATATGTTTAATCCCTTTAAAATACGCATTAGTATGTGTAATACGGAAGTTGAACTGCGTTCAGGTGACTCGTTCACCTCTCGTAACGTAATGTTGACATTAATAAAGATTCCCTCTTACTAATTTTAAGCTGAAAAACACTTTCATGCGACGTTAGTAGTAAAGTTAATTGCTAAAATAGCTAGCATTTGCTAACCAAATAACGTTAGTCTACTCCTCCAGTTTAATCTTCTCATCAAATCTAATTAACACGATAAGACACACAGGCCAAAAACATCTCCAACAAAAGTTACACAGAAATGAAAATCAGCAACATATCATCAACTCACCGGTGGGTCGGGATCTGGAAAAACGTCTGACTTCTTCCTCTGCTTCTTATCAGTTGTTGGCAATGACATAAAGACTGCCACCTGCTGGTAGAGCGCGTTCACGTTCATGTCAGCGTGTCCTCCACACGCATGTGCGAAACAACAACGCGACACTGACACGCAGTGTCCCAGGGACCGGCAGGTGTACTACACGCTATTACACGTGAGTGTGTATTTATGATGTGTGAATGTGGAGAGTTGAGCTGAACCTATGAAGGTCGACAGAGGTTTGAGTTGTTATGAGTTACATTCAGCACTGAAGCTTCTATAACACTAGTAAACCATGATTACTGGGAGCAAATAAATGTAACATGTCCATTGGTGAGTTAATGAAGACTCATGGAGTGTAGTTGCTGAAGTTATATGAAGAGGTGAACAGACGCTATAATTGGAACCTAAGGTGCATGATGCATGATGAAAAAAGTAAAGATTGTGTGTGAGTTGGAATCCTGAGTGATGTTTTATGTTTTTTGTCATTGAAGTTTTTATTTATTCTTACACATATGAATTTCTCTTCAGACTGCTTTAGAATGAGACAACACTGGGTTTGAAGAATAATTATGTCCAGACGTTGTTACAGCATGTGAGAGGACATCCAGAGGTTCAAACGTGCTAGTTAGTTCCCTTTCAATTTTGATCCAGCTCAGCTCCTGATCTATCCCCTTCCAATGTTTTATCAATCTAGACGTTTCAAATGACAGATTATATAGTCTTACACTAGGTAGGCCCATACCTCCTATTTCCCTTGGTGACCATATATCTTTTATATTAATCCTTGGTCTCTTTTTGTCGCATAAAAGTTTTTGAGCAGTGTGAGCTTCAAAATAAGGAACCCCCCACTCCACCCAGTCAAAAGCCTTCTCAGCAGCAAAATGCTGCCACTGGTACTGGATTAGAGCAATTCATGTACATCAGATGTATGAGCCTTCACATGTTATCAACTGAGGACCTTTTTTTAATAAAACCTACTAGATCTCCATGTATAATGTCTGGAAGTATTTTCTCTAAACGTGACACCAAGGTTTTACAATCCAATCAAAGTCTTACAATCCACCCCAAGAAGGCTCACAGGTCTGAAATTAGATGGATCAGAGGCATCTGTGTCCTTTTTAGGAATAAGAGACATTAAAGCATCATTAAACGTACCAGGTAGTGAGCCCCTCTCAAATGCCTCCATGTAGTGACTTTCCGGAATGGGAGATTTTCATGAAATTTTCTAAAAACCTGATTCATTTCTTTTGATGAGGTTACTACTCCATTATCCCTCTTAATCACTTGAATGTTGTTGGAATTATCCTGTTGTCTTAATTGTCTCGCTAATAGTCTTTTCACCCCCTTCATAGAAATGAGTTTTTAGCCGAAATAATGCATCCTCAGCCGTTTTATTATATATATCGTGTAGTTGATATTTCATATTACATATTGTTTGGTATAGATTATCTGAGTAATGATTTGTCAATTTGAATGATGTTTTCAATGAAATGCCAAACAAATGAACCAATAAACGACAGTCTTGATTACATTACATTTTATTGACCACTAGATGTCCTCATAGAGCACTGTATCATCAAAGCCTCCAGTAATGAACCTGAATAAAGTGTCAAAGCTTCAAAAAAGCCTCGATTAGCCTTCACTACACAAGTGTCCATGCACAAAAATGCAACTGTAATGAATAGAAAAGCTTAACAAAAGCTAGCGGGGAGCTCCACAAAGAAACAGAATGTTCCACAGGAGCAGGCTGGTGAGAAAGCTGGAGCCTGGGCTGCACATGTAGCAGGAAAAACACCTCAAAACTAATGTCCATAGCTGATTTTCAGATAACTGCCACAGAGGTAACTGAAGAACTGGCCATGAGTGGGAGAGTAAAAAGTCCTCAAGTGGAGTTCAGCTTGACTGGATGATGTGATGCAGTGAGATCCCCCGGGGGTTCCACCCTGGTGTAGTCTCAGCTTTATTACATAACTATTTCAATGACAACATTTGAGGTGGCACAGTGGTACAGTGGTTGGCACTGATGTATGCTCCAGAATACACCCTGGACAGGTTGCCAGCCTATCACAGGGCGGAGACAAACAACCATTCACACTCACACCTAGGGTCAATTTAGGGTCACCAATCAGCCTAACGAGTCTTTGGAGGTGGAATGAAACCTACCCAGAGAAAACCCACACGGACACAGGGGGGTCGAGCTGGACTCGAACCTGGACCTTCTCACTGGCAGCGCTGGCAGATAAGAAGATGATGACAGTAATTTAATAAATTTAAATAACTGAATGAGGATAAATCAGCAGCTTTAAAACCACTGACATCGTAGTACAATTTATTTCACACTTATAAAAAGTTAATGTAGCTTCTAATTAAGTGTGTTAAACATTTGTGTTCAGCTAAAAAATCAAACGTCTCCACTGCAGTAGAGGATTTTCAAACAGCTGAATGATGTTCTCACTATGTATTCTGTGGCTGCAGTTTTTCATGTTTGCTCTTTGTTATCTGAAGATGAGTTCTTTGAGGACAAGTGTGTGTCGGTTAGCCACAACTAAACAAGAACAATCAGATGTTTGATCTGACGTCTTTGTGAAACCCACAGAACCACACACACAAAAAAAACACCAGTCACAAAGTTCACTCAGATAAGCTTTTATCGAACCAGAGACCTTAATGTGACAGTGGTCTTTACAGCTCACATGGACTTTGTGTTTTTATTTCTTGTTTGCTAATTTCCCCACAGAGGTAAATGGAAGGGTAATATTATCTTATTTAAGAGTAAATGTAGTCTGTGCCTCCCAGGCAGTGAGAGGGTTCTGGGTCTTTCTAGGTGGAGTTTGCATGTTTGATCCAGGTACTCCGGTTTCCTCCCACCTCCAAAGACATGCTCGTTAGACTGATTGGTGAATCTCAATTGACCCTAGGTGTGAGTGTGAATGGTTCTTTGTTTCTGTGTTAGACCTGAGATAGAGTGGAGACATGTCCAGGGTGGACCAATAAAATGGAGACCACAGTAACAAAATTTGATTATTTATTTCTATAAATTACATCAAAACATTAGCAGATGACAGAAACAAAGGCCGTTACAAACTCAGCAAGACAAGAGAAATCTGTCCTCACTCCCAGACCTGCCCTAGCAGTACTGTCCACTCTATCAGAAACTGTTCATAATATGCAGATGACACTGAACTCTATTTGCCTGTGAGATGAGATAATGATGACGGTGGTTTAACAAATAAATAAGTGAATGACGCTGAATCAACAGTTTTACTATTTCTTTTGCATTTAATAATAAGTTAATGTAGCTTCTTATGTCAGAAACTTAATTTGCACAGATAATTCTGGTGAAACAGCGTCTGAAACACATCACATGATTCACACAAAGCTTGAACATTTGTGTTAAAGAATGAAAAGTCTCCACTGAAGTAGTGAAGTTTCCAGCCGCAGACTCTTTATATAGTTGTTTGTGTTTGCTCTTTGTTATCTGCACTGAAGTGCGTGTCAGTTAGCCACAGCTAAACAAGCACGTGTCATATTTTCCATTAGACGTTGTTGTGAAACCCACAGAACCACATGTAATAAACAAATAAAACACAAGTCCACTGATCTCTAGAGACGCTTGCTACGTTATTCAGAGCGACGTCTAACAATCAATAAAGTTTTTATCAAACCAGAGACCAAAAGGTCTTTACAGTTCTCAGACACATTCCCCCACAGTGAAGCAATGAAAGGATTATCTTATCTTATTTAAGAGTAAACGTAGTCTGGTGTGAAAGTAGTGGGACTGGTGGACTACTTCAGTGAAGAGTAGACGATCTCCGGCTCTGGTGGAACCTCTGAAAACCGAAAAAAAAGAAACAATGAACACAGTTAACATGAGAACAAGCAGCTCTGCTCATAATGCCTCATAATTCCTGTCAGGATAAAGTTGGAGTTAGTGTAATCAACAGGGTATCTGTGCCTTCATGTCATGTTTCTACAGTGGCCCAGAAGGAACAAACTAAACACTGAGGTGAAGGAGCTGATTCCAGATGTTATAATCATACACACTAGACCTTTAACATGATGAGGAAAAAGCTTTTAATGAACACATTAGAATGATTCACTCAAACTGACTCAATCATTTCTCCTCCATTTTCATGAGTTTGGTATAAAGTTCAGTAAATTACGTTAAACTGTCACAAATATCTCTCAACTCTTCCTCTAGAATCTTCAAATTAAAAGTCCTGCTGCCATTCATTCACAGCTAAACTTTTGTTGAGGAAAGTTCTCAGTTTAGTAGTGGAGTATAGTGAGGTGGTGATGAATAGATGGTGCTGTAGATGTGGACGTTAACCTGAACATATGTTTTTACTCCAACCCTCTAACTTTTACAGGAAGATCTCTGGCAACATAAATAACACATGTGTTGTCAGTTTGAGTCTGGGCCATAGACAACAGAAAGATGGATGGGGGAGCACTAGTAGAGCTTGGTGACTGGCTGGAGTACAAGTCATAAGCTCCACCCCTTCCATGTTAATAGGGAGAACAAATTAATACACATCAAATCACTTTTGTCAAGGGTAGTTTCTGTCATTTGAGGTAGTTAATATAATGTTGGTTCATGTTCAAGTCTCAGTTTCTTGGATTAGTTTCATTTTAGTTCTTTATTCGATGCTACAGAAACAGGATGTGACATGTTGCCATGCCAACCACTCTGTTAAGCAGTAATGTGGCAGAGTGAGTTTAAAAAAATTAATAAAAATAAACTACGGTTCAGTGTATAATCCAACATTTCCTGGTAACTGGTGGAGGTAGAGCAGAGCGTAGGATTAATTAAATGAAAACACTAGTAAGTCTGAAAGGACTGTGGGCGGGGCATCGATATTGTGGCTCCGCCTTTGGACCGTACTGATCAGACTCATGTTTCTGTAGTTCCTGCAGAGTGAGACATCACGTCTATAAAGGATCCCATTAGTTGATAGTTTATATGCTGCCATGATCAATTTAAAATGATCACATTGACTTGTTGCCAGAGTTGGCATCAAGAAACTCACTGAACAGAACCTGTGTTCAGACGACACAGAACAAAAACACCTCCTAAAAAAACAGCTTTACATGAGAGACATGACCAGTGTTAGACTGTTCTCAGGAAACAAGATGAGGAAGCTGCTGCTGTGGTTTCACATATCAACACGTTAAAGCCTGGTTTGAAACACTGCTCTGTTGAGTCACTCTCATCTTGTATATATTTAATGTATAGCCACCTTCCATATGATGTCCATAATTATGTGATGGGCCGGTGCATTTGATCTGGTGAAATCAAATCTGTTTGTGGAAAACTACCATAAGGGCCGATAATTAAAGGAAAATAAGTCGAGTTCCACTGTAGGAACATGTGATGAGGAGGAAACAACAACAGCTGAGATGAACCAATGACTGAACCTGAACAACTAGAACCTTGAGGTCTCTTCTCTGTGAACTAGCAGACAGCTCATCTTCTTTTTAAGGCTGTGACAAAACAAACCTCATCAAAGAACGACCGGCTGCAGAGGTTCATCATGACTGACTGTGTCATGTGTCTGGACCAAACGTTGCACTTGAACTTGGGAATCATTAAACTAACCCTCAGTACTTTTTCCAGTACTGGTGGATCATCGGTAGAGTGTCTCTTGCTCTTTGCTGTGTTTCCCTGTCCTTGATCATAATAACCTTCCTCATCATTTAAAGGAACTGTTCAGGAAACAGTAGAAAGTAAAGAGCAGCTGTACCTCTGGTCTTTTTTGGTCTGATGGCTATTTGTCCATACGTGATGTTGTCTGTTCTCACTGCTGAGTAGACTGCAGGTGGATCACTCTCTGGAAAATACAACACACACACATCACATTACTGCAGCTGATAGCAGTACTGTGTATTTATTATGTGTGGTACTGCAGCACATTCATGCATTTCATGTTCTCTTTCAAGATGAAAGAAGACAAACAAAACTGCTTCAAAAGTCGACCTCATGTATAGACATATATAGTCGTCAATGGACATTGGTTGCACCAGTTTCTGAAATAATTCAAGTAAGTTTCTGATGGGTTACGCCCACAGTTTCCATTTTAAAAACTCAAACCGAAGGAGCTACTCGGACATCACAGATATCTCACCCCCCACCCTCCACCCCAGGATGAGATAAGATGACACTTGTGTCTTATATTTAAATGTCTTTGATGGTCTTAAACTTTAAGGTGTGATGAACATGCAATAAAATTAGAAATCAAGAACGAGGCAAACATTGTTTCACACTACTGTAGATACGCACATCACCATCTAAATCTGACCACGCTAAAGTGAGGCGTTGTACTCACACCATCACACCCGGCCCTCAGTAGAGTCTACATGAAATCAGAGAGTTTTTCTGATCTGAGCTAAAGTCAGAAAGTGTTGTTTGTCTAGAAATAACTAACAAACGATGTCAATCAAAACTCCACCAGTAGCTGAGTGTTTCAGGTAATAAACACTCAGTGGTTATTAAATTACTTTCTCAGGCTGAACTGACTCTAGCTGCTGATTTTAACAGACCACAGTATGTCTTCACCATATACTGTATACTCAGGGATATCTTTAATATCTCACTGAAGTCATATCATGTGCCAGCTTGCTTCAACCCCTCCATCATCATCCCAGTCCCCAAAAAGCCAAGGACCACTGGACTTCATGACATCGGTGGTAATGAAGTCTTCTAAGCGCCTTGTACTCCTGGACCCCTGCAGTTCACCTACACATCCAACAGATCTGTGGATGACGCCGTCAATCATCCAGCACCTGGACTCCCCCAGAACGTATGTCAGGATCACATCAATACCACCAAGACTAAGTGGATGAGGACAGACCTCACTGGTGAACATCCAGAGACTGGACATCTACATCATGGATGGAAATAAATACCTGGTGTTCTCCTGAACCATAAATTGGACTAATGTCCTGTGCAAGAAGGACCAAAGTCACCTCCACCTGCTGAGGAGACTGAGGTCCTCTGGGGTGTATAGGACTCTGCTCAGCACTTTTTACAGTCTGCATCTGCAACCTTTAACACTGTGGTCTGCTAGTGAGGAAGAGCTACAGAGACCAACAAAGAGAGACTCAGTGGAGCAGGTGGTGAGAGGAGGATGTTGGCCAAACTAAACCTCTGACACTCTGCATGAGACAGCTGAGACAGCTGGTACTTTTGGTAGGTTCTTCAGCCAGAGAAACTCTGGTCAGTCGGACTCTTTAACATCAGCATTTCTTAACTCTGCTGCTGAGCTTCTTTTTGGACATAAAAAGAAAATACATCTGAATAAAACAACTCGTCCCTGTCATTACCTCACAACACGATGTTGCAACTCCTGCTGGAGTTTGTGTTTTTATTCATGACTTTCATGAATGTGGTTATGTATAGTCAACCCTCAACGTTGGTGTTTTCAACGCTTGGGTAGCTACCTTTTAAATGTTTGTGTATCTTATCTCATGAGTGAACATGGTGCAGAGAAAGAGGAGCAGCTGTACCTCTGGTCTTTGACTTGTCTTTCTTGTCTCTGATGAATATTTCTCCATAACTGACGTCTTGTGTTGTTCTCACTGCTGAATAGACTGCAGCTGGATCACTGTCTGGAAAATACAACACATACACATGATATTGCTGCAGCTACTGTAGCTGATAGCAGTACTGTTTATTTATTATGTGTAATACTGTACCACATGAAGAATAATAAAAGAAATTTTACGTGTTCTCTTTCAAGAAGAGAGAAGACGACTACAGAGCTGCTTCATTCCTCTTCACGTCATCAAATTATAAAAGCACACTATCACCATCTAAATCACACCACGCTATAGTGAAGCAGTGTAGTCACACCATCACACCCAGCCACAGTTAACTGGAATCAACATGAGATCACAGAGATCTGAGAGTTTGTCTGATCTGAGCTTAACTTCAAGAGTCTTGTTGTCTAGAAACAAACTAACAAACAATGTCGATCAAAACTCTGATTTCTGAGGCTGAACTGATTCTAACTGGGTTTAACAGAGAAAGAGGAGCAGCTGTACCTCTGGTCTTTGACTTGTCTTTCTTGTCTCTGATGAATATCTCTCCATAACTGACATCTTGTGTTGTTCTCACTGCTGAGTAGACTGCAGCTGGATCACTGTCTGGAAAATACAACACATACACATCACATTACTGCAGCTACTGCAGCTGATAGCAGTACTGCTGCTGCAGGGAGTACTACGACACTCAGGGTTAATACTCCAGGACACTGATCAGATACAGAAACAAGTTACTGGTGGACAGTTAACACGCTGACACATGTATTTACATGTTTAAAAACTTCATGAAAGCGAACACTGGAAAACTGTGATTAATACTGTAATCTTGTATGAAGGCTAGAATCACATTAAAGAGAGCAGTATGTATATGTGTGCACCGTCCTCCTCTGGGGACGTTCTATTTTTAATGTTTACAGAGAAACGACCTCGTTGAGCTGAGGTGTTTTCATCAGAAACAGGAAACTGGACGACCACAGAGCTGCTTCTGTTAACTGACTCACCACAGGATACCAACACACAGTCCAGCACACAGAGTACACACAGAGTACACACAGAGTACACACCTCACCAGCATCTACCTAGAGAGACCAACATCACAATGACACGCACAAAGACTTCAGACTAAAGATTTTATTTGTAAAGCTGCTGATCTACAAACATAAAGCTTTGTAAATAAACAGGGATGTCCTACAACAACCAGAATGCTTTGCGTTTAGTTACTTCTTGCTTTAGGATGCTGCTGCTAAAATAAAAACTCTTAAATCTATTGATACAAGGCCAGACATACACACTGAGAAACTCTACCTCTGCTCTGCTTGATTGGCTGTTTCTTGTTTCGTGATATCTTGACGTCACTGTACGTGATGTCTTCTGTGACGTTTGCTGAAATGAACCAAAATGAACATCAATGTAATTTAAACAAAACCAATACATTTACAATCCAGTGTCTGTGTCTCACCTTCATGTTTCCTACGAACACGTCGTCTCACCAGGAAAACCAGAAACACCAGGAGAACCAGAGACAAGAAGGAAGAAAGAGACAAGAACACAAGGAGGAGAGGAGAGGAACCAGGAGGAGGAGAGGAACCAGGAGGAGGTGTTGTTGTAGGAGGAGGGGTTGTTGTAGGAGGAGGTGTGGTGGTGGTGGTGAGTTTCTCTAGAATGAATCAAAGTTAATAATGAACTGATTGTCTCATTGTGAATGTTGAAAGCTGCTGAAGAATCATCTCTGACCTCCTCACCTGTGACAGTGATCCAGCTGGATGGAGACTCTCCATGACTGATGATGTTACACTTGTAGAGGCCTTCATCAGACCTGGTAACATGGTGGATGGTCATGTGACCTGTAGACTCAGTCCTGATGTTGGAGCCATCTTTATAGAAAGTAGCTGAGAGGATGGAGGGAGTGGTCTTTGTTTTACAGAGCAGAGTGACGTTATCTCCCTCCATCACAGGGAGGACAGGACTCTGCAGGATCACTGGTCCACCTCAACACAGAGACAAACTACAGCATTTCATCCATTTCCACACAGCTTCATCAATACTAACTCCACAGTCTGAGCTTACCATGGACAGTGAGGTTGATGCTGTTACTGGTTGCTCCCTCTCCGGACTCACACCAGTAAACTCCACTGTCTGATGGGTGGATGTAGCTGATGTTACATGAAGAACCAGCTGGTTCTCCCCAGTCAGCTCCACACTGAGTCCTCTGTCCTGTGGTGGTGTTTCTCCTCAGAGTCCATCCAGCAGAGCTGTCGTCCTCCTCACAGCTCAGAGACACAAAGTCTCCTTTAAAGAACTGAGAGAAGCTGGGACTCACAGTCAGACGAGCTGGGAGGGTTCAGATGAAACAATAGGATTCATTTAATGTCTTTTCTCTGAGAGATGTTGACTGAAAGCTTTGACTCTACTGAGTAATAATGATGAGGACTGAACAGGTTTAAAGTGAATGAAGACGTTGACTAACCTTGGTTTGTTGAGCTGAACAGCAGAGAGCTCAGAACTAAAGAGAAATGACACTCAAGTTAGTTTGAGTTCAACTAAATCATCAAGAAGAGTTTCATTCATCTCTGGTTCCTCTAAGATCTCTGGTGGATCCACTGCTGAGGACTCAGTCATGTTAAAGAATCATTCGACACTAACTCCAGACACACTTTATGTCGACTGCTGCTGTTCTGAAAGTCTTCATCTGTTAAATGGAAAGACTCAGACAGAGCAGCTGTGTCCATGTGAAGGACAGTGACAGAGGAGACTTTGACTTCTACTTCAGTTCTCTCTAAGTATTTTAAGTAATAAACTTATTTGGGTGGTAGGAGGATGCCAGAGTACCTGCAGAGAAGCCATTCAGACACAAGGAGAACATGCACACTCCACACAGAAAGGCACCAGTACCCAATGGATTCAAATACAGAATAATCTGGAACTTACACCAGTACAAGCTGGATATGAAAAACAACCTTATTAGAACAGTGGCAAAGGTTTAATTCTTTTACTCAAGCATTTGTAGCAGGATTTTAAAAGTGATTTCTATAACACTAAAAAAGGATGCAACACAAGTAAATATTTAAATCAGAAACAGAGAATAACGGTGGGTCCACCCCTGAACAAAACAAGGTTCAGTCTTGTTCTGATAAAACGATAACCCACTTTCCACTTGGTTTTGAGAGACTGGACAAATGCTTTTACAACATTTAGTCTTGGATGTGTTTTCATTATAAGTTTTGCCACTGTGTCCTAAAACCTGGACAGACAGTTTGTCCAGAAAGAGCAGCAGTTCCTTTAATGTTTTTGCAGAACTGTCGTTTTTTTTCTTCTAATCTAATGCTGACTTGATCCTGACTAGTTTCCATGTCTCCTTCATCACTTATCAACAGTCAAAGATTGTGGACTTACAGAGCAGACGCTGCAGAGACGTTTCCTTCATTGTCCTTCTCACTCGTCTGACCTTTTTTCATCTTTTCTCAGTGACACCAAGTAAAGCCCGCCCTCTTCCTCTGACTGGCTTCTTCCTTTTTTTGCTTCAAACTCAGTCACAGATAAATAACTTGAAGTAAATCTACGTAAAAATACAAGAAATGAAACTGTCCAAACACCACAGAGTCTTTACGTCTCCTATAAAACTCTAAAACTAATGAAGGAATAAAAGGAGCTAAACATGAAAAGTTCATGATGTAATAATCTATCAAATGTGCTTAAAATTCAACTTTCTCTCTACAGTCCTTGTCCCAGTTTACACGCAGCGCAAGAAAATGTAATAACTGTTCTGCTCCTCCACACTAGGGGGCGATACGTGTCTTTTCAGTGGGTTAATACCACGTAATACGGCCTGATTTCTGGTTGACCTATTACGTGATATAATAAACTAGAGTCGTTCATGTGTCAGACATTTAAACAACAACCAGACCGATAATAGAACATTTTTAATCTTATACGTAATGTTCGTGCTACTTCTGGTGCAGGTAAGATCCGCGCTGTCCCTCAGACGCCTCCGTTTCTCTTCTTCTTCTTCTGCGATCGGCTTCATGGACGTTTTCGTTCCGGGGTCACGCGCCAGCGCAGCGGTGGTGGAGCATGCGCACACGCATTATCCGATGAAAACTCGATTCAGTCTCTCTGTGTGTCTCAATAATGAGAACTCCGATTATAATCGGAGGAACGTGTTTACATGCACTTAAATTCTCCTGTTAAGGTCTGATTAAGGCAATAATTTTTTTTTTTTTTCACGTGCATGTAAACGCACTGAGTGTTTTCAATGAACTAATGGTTAGAACAGTCTGACCTGACACCATCCCTGCAGTGTCTCCATGTGACCAGCAGAGGGAGATGTTTGCTTTCTAATATGATGTCTTTCAGAGACAGTCGCAGCCTTCTGAGGGGACAGAGACATTACATTTGCACCTGAGGACTGTCCAGGGTTGGAACCAACGACCTACTGACTCATGTACTGAGAGACAGGAGTTAATGGAGGTGGAGCAGCCCTGCATCAGCCTGCTGATATGCAGTAAAAGACCTGGACAGCAGATGTCTTCTGTCTGATGAAGCCAACATCTCTTCAGGCTGTTATAATGACCCACCGATTATCGGTCACCGATATATATATATATATGACGGCTCCAGTTCTATCGGGGTTCTATCGTATCGGTGAAATGTTGCGCCGTTAGAAAAAAACAAAGTGTGACAAGTCACGGTAAGTTAGTTCATGAAATAAGTAACTGTAAACATGAAAACATCATTGGAACAACAATTATAGGACACATTTCATTGCCTCTTTCAAAAGTGTCCCTGGCCAAAATCTCTGGTGTAAAATAACTGTGAGGCAACTTTGCTGTATCATCGCAGATTTTGTCATTTGATCACTTATATTTTATCGTCGTCATTTTGGCTTGGTTTGATTGTGTGTGGTTTATGGAGGGGACGAATGAACGACGTGTTTTTGGGCCTGCATTGCTGACCTGGGCATTGTTTCTTAGTAAATTAGAAAAACCTTTCCTATCATTCCCCTTTTCCACGCATGATTGAAGGAGATTGGCTCACATCCACGCTCGACTCCCTCCTGCACTGAAAACTCCCCTTAGGTCACATAAACCAGCACTGGTGTGAACAACCACCGCATCAACTCACCACCTCCAACTCCGTCACTTTGCTTCGTCCCCATTGTCCCGGCGCTTCCTTACTCCTCCCACATCTGTCCCCAGTGAGAGGGTTTTCAGCACAGTAGGTAACTTTTATGAGGACAAGAGATGAACCTGGTGGCAATGCAGAGAAGCTATGTTTCCTGTATTACAACCTGCCCCTCACTGACTTCAGGTATTAGACACTGACTGACTGATCTTTATTTAGATTGGTTTATTTATTTTTATTTATTGAAAGTTCTGCTACATTATTTAATCTTTGTTTGTTGCCAATCTGCACCTTTTCTAAGACTCTAAGTCCAAATGTTAATTGTCATTTTAAAAAGACTTTGTTCAATGTTAAAAGTCATAAAGACATTGGTTTAAGAAACATCTGTCTGTCCTACTGTCACTGTGACTGTACTATTACATAATCATATCGCTGCAAAATCTATGCACAATCAGCCTGTTTTCATTCCAGATCAAAAACTCCTGCGCCTCCTCTAATATCGGCTATCGTTATCGGGCCAAAAAATCCCTATCGGTTGGACACTAAATCTGATCATCACTTTCCTTCTGACTCTGCTACAAACCAGTCTGATAACAGACTAGTGTCACTAATCAGATCATTAACTGGTGGAGCAGCATCAAGAACGCAATGGAACAGTTACTAAAGTAAAAGTACACATGAGTTGTATGAGTACATTCAGAGATCACATCACTTCTGACATGGGCCAGGAAACTTTTTTTTTTAATGTTGGACTTCATTTACTGTTGATACTTTAATCTCAAAAATAACTGACAAGTTTAAAAAGTATCAAAGCTAGAAGAAGAACAAAACCTGAAGAGAACTACTTCAACTTCCATTAAATCTACTCAGTTATTCTGAAACTTTGAAGTCACGTGATTTATAAGAACTGCTGCAGCAGCGCATGCGCTCTCTGTCGTTCCTGTCAACACCCTGTCCCAGGGGCAAAGGAACAGGACATTGAAACATTCACTCAAAGTGAACTTGAACAGAGAGGAGCTGAGTTTTCGCACATTCTGAGACTGCGAGAGAAGGTACAGTCCCCAAAATCGGCGACGCCATTTGAGTAATTTGATGTACGTATAGAAGAGAAACTCCGACAAAATTATCAGTCGAATCGCGTTAGTATCGGTCCAATACTAATAATTACTTTGATGTCAATACTTTTGTTACTTTTGATATTTAGATCAGTCCGCCCACTCCTAATCTGGACTCTTAGTCGGAACTCCGCAGCTTTACAACTCTACGTAGACAGAAGAAGTGAGAACAGGAACGTGTGGATTTAATTAATACTCACCACCACCGTACCGCACCACAAAATCATGGCTTCTGGAGGATCTCTCTTTCTCTGCTGGACTCTGCTGTCAGTCTGTCAGATGGTTTCTTCTTCTGCAGGTGAGTTCAGCTCTACATTATTCAGCTCGATGTCGGCAGTCATTATTTTTATAGCGTCACTAACCATATAAGTTGTCTCAAAACGCTTTACAAAACCTGTAATATCCTGGCTAGATTTTGCCACTTCTCTCAAAGCCGAATGACGTAGAGACAGGCACATTGGATCAGTGGGTAAAACATCCACTCAACAGACTGATTAAACTTCAGATTTTGTTTCTAGCCCACATATTTAATTTTATGCCATGTTATGTTTGTTTTTGTGGGGAGCTGTGGTAAGAAAAGCAGGTTAACCGGCTCCTTGAGCCAGCACCCAATCCACAACACAGCACATGGCTCCCAGGGCGCGGTCCTTGAAAGCTGCAGCCGCTGTGTGAACGACTGGATGGGTCGGAACCTTCTTCCTGTGACGGTCGGTGCTAATCACCACGTCACTGGGCCAGCTGAAGGTTGAAATTGTGGTATTATAATAAAATACGGCTAACATTGTACACTGATCCATTTGATTTGAATTCAATTGATATTTAATCAGTTATTAAAACCGGAAATTTAAACCTTCCTACATTTGCTTTAATAGGTATTCTGTGGCACTGAAACCTCCAGAGCTAGAACAACCAACAGTGTCAAGAAAGAAAAAAAAACTTTAACAGGGGAAAAAAAACCTAGAGACAGAACCTGAACCTGAACCTGAACCAGAACTAGAACCAGAACCCAGCTCACAGGGAGGGACCCATCTGCCTAAGGCTGGGTACAGACAGAAATGAGAAAGAAGACAACAGCAGGAGAAACAAGATAAACATCCATCTGACATACATCTGCGTATAGTAGAATCTTGAATTATTTATTTTAATTTAGAATAAGTGTAATTTCTCCACCAATGTTTGTTTACATTTTTTGTTTACACCATAGGCCCTTGAGGAAAATTGATGTTTCTGTATCACTGCATATGAACATTATGTCTAAATCTACATTTATCATGGTTTGTCCACATTCTCTGCTCCTAGTGTCTCATTAGTCTGGAACACATTTAGAATCTATAGTCAGTGTCTAGTATTGAAATAACAAATGAATGAACTGACTGCTGCATGTTGACCTTTAACCTCTCTGCTCTGTGTTGTTTCCTTCAGAACCAAGAATCATCACAGCTGAATCTGGACAGACTGTCTCTCTACCATGTAAAGCTCTGAAGAATGGACCTGTCACAGTTGTTGACTGGAGCAGAACCGACGTACAGCCAGAAAAATGTCTCTTTTTATATCGAGGTGATAGGTTATGTACAGACAACCAGTATCCATCTTATAAGGACCGAGTGGATCTACAGGACAGACAGATGAAGGATGGAGACGTGTCTCTGATTCTGAACAATGTGACGACTGATGACAGTGGAACATACACGTGTCATGTTCAGACTAAAACAAAGCGCAGGAAGAGAGATGCTGATCCCATCACCACCATCAAACTGCACATAGATCCAGGTGAGTGAGTGTTGTTGAGTTTGTGTGTTTGTCTCTGATCAGAGGTGAAGCTGCTTCCTGGTTGTTGATGTGACAGAGAAAGATCTCAGATCAGATGTTTGACTTTTACAAAGATGTTGTTGATGAGACTTTCTAGAAAACAGCTGGTCTGAGTCATGTGATCAGAGTGACGTAGATAATGTCTGACAGCAGTTTGTTCTTCACTCATCAGCTCCCTCACACCTCACATCTGCTTCTGTCTGCAGGTCACACATCTGGACACAAGGAGGACGGAGGAGACAAGGAGGGACTAAGTCGAGGACATCCTGGTCTGATAGTTGGTGGTGTTGTTGTGAGTCTTGTCGTGGCTGTTTTTCTGATCACTGTAAGAAACAGGAAGAAGAAATCTTCACCTCCCTCCTCATCCTCCTCTCCTCCTCTTCAATCATCTGATCAGCTCCTGGCCTGAAGCAGCCTGGCAGCTATTGGGCCTGACCTCAGGAAAGGGCCAGAAAATTCGACCAAAGAAAGTCCTAAAAAGACTCTCTTTCTTATCATTCACACCGAGGTGTGAAATCCAATGTAGTCAAATCCTTGGCTCTCACTGGATGTGCCCACGGGATGTCCTGCTCGGGTGAGTATCTGGTGCATCCAGATGACGTCACGATGTACAGCAGGCATCACCAAATGGCAGACCCCGGTCCGGGCACGGATCCAGTGACATTTCTGCCGGGCCCCGTTAAAGTTCTAAACTGTGTGTGGTTGAACACTGGGAAGTTGCGCTTTCTAGAAAAAAAGCTGCCATTATGGTAATGATGACGCACCGCTGCTCATAGATTGAACCCAAATTCTGTCGTTTTGTTACTTTATGTTTTATAATATATTTTTATATCATTGTATGTATTGTATGTATAAAAATGATATATGGAAAACTTTAGCTATCTCTTCCAAACATCTCATCTCATCTTCTATTATGGCTTATCCTCACTTGGGTCGCAGGAGTTGCTTAAGCCTATCCCAGCTAATTAGATGACAGCTAATTAGCCAATTAACCATAATAAAAGCAAAACAGACAAAAACAGGAAAATAATTACACATAAAAGAACAGAACAGGAGACTCTCTCAGCCAGAGGCCACACATATTTTGTTGTTGGTTGTCCACTTTTCAAAAGTGCTAGAAAAGTTGTGTGTTCAAAAAACTAGACAATTTCATCGAAAAACATAAGTTATTAAGCAAGAGTAAATATGCTTCGGACAAATCGGTCAACTGCTTTGGCAATAATGGAAATAATAGAAGAAATCAGAACAGCAACCGACAGAAGGAAATATACAATAGGAGTATTCAATGACTTAAAGAAGACTCATTTGATACAATAGATGACTCAATTTTTAATTGCTAAGTTAAGAATAATTGTGGTGTGAGAGGAGTTGGTTAACTAGTAAACTGGCTAACTAGCTATTTATATAATAGGCAACAATATGTGTATTTTGCTGGTAATACATCTGAATGTTTTTATTTTATATTTCAATGACATTTGTTAAATTTCTAAATTGTTGTGGTTCGTTTTGTTTGCAGATGGCACAAATTTCTTCTGTTCAGGAGATAACATAAAACCATACATGAGCAATGTAATACCTTTGTTCTTATTGAAGAAAAGAACAATCTGAATTGTCCACAAAGTTAAATTTGGAGAACAATAATTTATTTATTACATCAGGGTTATTGAAACTTACAGAGATAATAGAACTTGAGACATTGTTAATTATGCTCAAAGGCAAAATTACCAGAAAACCTGCAAAAGCTATTTGTGTTTACTTCAGAAGATAAAACTCATAGAAGAAGATTCGATTTTAAGCACCAAGTTGCTAAAACTACTTTAAAACAGATGTGTATTTTGGTTGTTGGAGTAAAAATATGGAACCCCCGAATTCAGGAGTTAAAAGGTTGCTCAAATATTGACTAATTTTAAAATTAAGTAAAATGTATAAGTGTATAAATGCTGAAACAATTGTCAATATGCACTTGAAAGTTAAACTGGATGTTAACAATAAATATTTTTGAGTTTGTAAATTTGTACTTTGTAAGCTATTTTTTATTTGATATGTTTTGTTTATTTGTGTTGTTGATGTAGTAGGCTACTGAAAATCAACTTTACATGATGTCAGACCATTTTTTTCTTTTTTTAATTGTTCAAGTAGGAGTCAGATACAGAAATACTTTCTTCTTGCTGCTCCTTTCCAGTTAAGTAGATTTCAAAATGTAGTGTGCAGTTATGTACAAATTCTGTTGTCCACTTTCATGAAAGGAATAAATAAATATAAATGATTCCTCTCGGGTAGTATAAGCGTGTACCCTTGTGGTGTATGGTTTGCTGGGAATGCAGAAGGTCTCTCAGCTCAACCAGTCACACAACAACAACAACAACAACACAACAGTTTTCCAGGTAACGTCAGGTCAACAACCTGCAACACAAAGGTCTAAAATAGTCCAGCAGCCTCTCATCATGTGATTGACCTGATGCTACTCTGGCCTCAGGGCGTCAGCAGCTTAAAGCTGGATCTCAGAAATCAGACCCTGGAAACTCTAATATTTAGTCACATTCTGGTGGGATTCAGGGGGTTTCACTGCAGTCAGTCTGAAGCACTTTTTAAAAAAACGTTTCCATCGTCATCAACACCTCCCCCTCAGTCTGAACCAGGAAGAACAGAGCTGTTCCTCTTTAACACAGTCAGTTCTGAAAATAAAAGATGATCTGACCATGAGTAATGTAAGTAGGCCCTGTTATATCCTTTTACTGTTTCCCTTAACTAACCTAACTGTTATTTGCAGCTGTGGGTAAATTCTCCTCTGTAGTCGACTTTAAACTCTGTTAGACATGTGATAATAACTGAGGTCTCAACCAGCTAAGATCTCAAAGGTTTACAGGAACCTTTAAATATAACTGAGGACATTCTTAGCTCCAAACTTTATGTGTGCATGTTCAGTTCTCCTGTTGTCTGGAAGTGTTTTTAGAAGCTTCTAACAGGATATAAGGGGAGCTGGTTCGCCCCTGTGATCCTGGAAGGTTTGTGGCAGGGTGCAAAAGCCTAGTTCCCGGGGGAGGGACCGGACTAAGAGACCCTGGCAGGTGTGTTTGCTGCAGTACCTCCACTAACTGGAGCCAGACCAGGGACACAAGTCCAGGTTCCCCCCATGGACCACGGCCAGAAACAACGAGGACCCGGCTCTCTGTGTCTGTATCTGGACACAGCTAGAGTTTTGTATATTTGAACTTTATATTTCATGTGTTTCTGTTTCAGACTGAAGGTACTTTTCCCTTGACTCATATGAAACCAACAAGGCTCACCCTCTGGTGAGCACAAAATGTTCCAGAACCCTGAGAGTCTTGTATAATTATCACATTGAACACACCCAGTGTTTTCCTCCTGGCTTAATGAGATAATTCAGCAGAAGCTTTTTTTTTTTTTTTAACAAGCAGGATGTTAAAGCATGTGAAAGCACTGATGTCTCAGTGGAGCGGAGTTTCCTGTAATTCATCTCTGTGGCATAAACAAGAAGTAGACGACAGACCTGGGAATCAGATAAATACAGATTAAGAGAGTTGCAGGAAACATAGCATTCCTGTTTATTAGAACAGAAACAAAAACTCAGCAGTCCACCTGAAGGTCGAAGCTTGAAGACAGAGTGAGACGAGAGGACATGTAGACCCAGGACTGAGGACCATGCTAGGGCCTGACAACAAGGTGCATGTGTGCAGGCTGATGCAGCAAACACAAAACGGTGCAAACGCTGCAAGAAGTAGAGATGGTGCAAAGCAGAGCGTGCAAAACACTAGTCCATGCAGCTACAGTATAAAAAGACGTTACACAACAGCTGACGAGCAGGCCTGCAGGATGTGGGTTAGGGCGGCTGGAAGCGCACCGTGTGCAAAAGTGTTTATGGTGAAGTCGATAAGATTGTTATTATGGGCGGGTGTGTCTCTCTGCGTATGTTCAGTTTAAAAGTCAATAGGGAAGTATTTTACCCGATAACATTTAATGTTTTATTTAATTTTTGTTGTAATCTAAACTTATTTTATTTAATTTTTGGTTTTGGTTTTTAAAAGTCATCTCCCTCAGGGATCATTAAAGTCTAAGTCTAAGTCACATGTAATGGAAGCCGCTCATACAAGTTTCTAAATGTGTTCCACCCACATAAGTTCCTGTTTCAACCAGTTCCAGTTAGAACTGAGGAAGTATTTGTTAAAATAAATGAATACTTTGACCAAGGAAATAAAGCAGGGTTACGCTGTGTCAAGCTGTCCCTCTTTTTGTGAGGCTGCTCTATTGTTGAGCTTTGACGATGAAATGAATTCTGGATGAGTTGACTGAAGCAGGAATTCGAGCCTGTGTGGACGTGTCTAATGTCTGATGAATAAAATATGTGTGTGCAGCCAGCATGTTGTAACCTGACAGATAAAGGAGCATAAAGCTGACTTCATTTGGTTGTTCACCTCCCATCATGTAATAACCGGCTATGATAAAATAACCGCCTTCAGGTCCTGCGCGGGTTTGCTAACTGGAGGAGAGGTTTCATTTGTAGTGGCTCACATTCTCAGTCAGGACTTGGTTTCAGACAGAAGCCAGAGTTTCAGGATGTCACTGTCTGCCTGTTTTCTCTGTGCACTAAAATAAAAGAAACTAAAACGTTCAGAGCATGACACGTATGTGTAGTATGTGCAGAATGAAGTGCACCCTGTGAACCACTGATCACAATGTTCTTTATTTTAATTGTGGTATAAAAGTCCTGTAACACAGGTCAGACAGGTTATTTATTAGCTTCACTTCTCAGAAACAAAGGCGCAGCTTCAGAGAGGAACAGAAACAGGGTGGGAGGGGCTGTGAAGGGGAAACAACACGTCTGTAAAGGAGTTTTTAAAACTAAACAAGTGTCTGTGTTAGCAACAGTCAGTTCATGATGAAAGAGCGGGAGGCAGCTGTTAATAACGGGTTCGTCTGAGGGTTACCACCAACACATCACCTCTTCTCAGTCGACTCATGTGGAAACAGGAAGACATTTATTCCTCAGACCTACACTCAGTGTCTCGTCATTTTAACTTGTATTTTTTTAAATGGTGGCTATGTTGAGCTGAATGAAGTGAATTTGAGCATCTGCTGACTGTTGGAGGAATTTGATCCTGTGCAGACGTGTCTAGTTTGTGTGTGATAACAACACGCCCTCTTATAAAACACTTTATGGCAGCTGACAGTCAGCAGTTAATGACGTCTCCAGGGACAGAGTCCTGTATCTGTCTGGGTTTATTGGAGTGACCAGGCGTCCTCTTTCCTCCTCCTGAGACCTAAAGAACTCAAACACCTGCCCCAGATTTAGTTCAACCAGAGCCTGAATCGTGTTCTCATGTCTGTGCATTAACATGTATTCAGAGCGTTAGAACGTCATCACATTAGACGACATCAGGACACGGACAATGATTCCTTGATCTGAAAACATGGCAATAAAGCTAAATAAAGAGAGGAGCAGGGGTGTGATTTAAAATGTGATGAATTTACCAGACATCCTCCCACCCCTGAAGGGTTAATTGTGGTGTTCTCTCTCTTGTTTGCTCTGCTGTCGGTCCGACCGGTTCAACTACATAAGGTCAGTGCTCAGAAACGCTGCCGCCCTTCTGTTCCATTCAGTTCAGTTTTATGTATCTAGTACCAACAACAATACAAACTATCTGAACACATTTTGTTCGCATTTGTTGATTCTGTAAATAAAGGAGAGTGGTAAAACTAAAGATCACAGTCTGTGTTTGTGTAGACGTGCGTGACTCAGGCTGAGGTCAGATTAGGGGAAAACACCCTCCCCCACAGGAGGGGGAGGGTGTTATGTGATTATGTGAACAAAGCTGCAGGTATCAACAGGTTTGTGCCTCAGGGTTACCGCCAACACATCATCTCTATAGGGACTCATCTACTCATATTTCATCTGAGACAAGGAGACATTTATTGGCCAGACCCACGCTCTGTGTGAATTTGATCCTGTGTTTAATTTGCGTTGAATAACAACAAATTCTCTTGTAAAACACTGACAGATGAACCTGACTCTATGTTGCAGCTGACACCTGTCTGCAGGTTCAGTTCCTCTTTTTCACCAACTCACATCTACTCCCCCTAGGGTCCGTCCTCGTTAACAGAACAAAATGGAGGAGAGTTGTTGTTGTTTGAAACACAATCTGAATCAGGAAATGGTTTCTCCCTCTTTAAGCAGCTGCTCTGTAGAGAAACAACTTAAAGAATCCACATCCATACTGTCCACATCATGTTCTGGACTGTCCCTCTTTAACCCACTGAGTTTCATCTGAAGGCGGCAGGGGGATTTTTTCATGATGTCAGAGTCAAACTATTTTCCCTCTTCCTTTATGGGCTGAAGAATGTAAAGCCCCCTTCATCATGTCTGACTGTACACAGGGCCTGTGTCTGCGAAGCTGAAACACAGTATGACTCTATAACTAGACGTTTTGAATATCAAATCCATCAAAGGCAAATGCTCATCTTTGTTTTTGCCGTTCGTGCCTCGTGTTACATTAGGCTGTGGCTGGAGGGCAGAGACGCCCTCTTCATGGAAAACTACTGAGAGGAAGTTTCATTTCACAGTAAACGAAAGAGCAACTAGAGCCGCCATCTTACACAACGATGACATGTCCAAACAGGGTTTATATAACACAACTTTACCTGTAACTCCAGACTATGCAGCCTAGTTTTATACCCAGCAGAGTTAACAGCAGAGACACAGTGGGGTTGGTGTGGGTTAGTGTGGGTTAGTGTGGGTTATTGTGGGTTATTGTGGGGTGTTGATGTGTTTTTGTGTTGGTTCTGATCCAGATTCTCAGTTTGTCAGTGAAGAACAAAAAGCTGCAGCTTCACTTCCTGGTTTCCTTCTTTGATATTTGCTGTAACTCTCAGAGTCTGTGAGGATTCAAATCTCACGTCTTCACCTTCTTCCTCCATTAGAGTGAACTCCATCATGTGCTCATAGACAAACTGAAGCTCCTGTGCTGCCCCCTGCTGGCTGCATCTACATGGTGTTTTTAGTGAGAGGAGGTCTAATGTGTTCATAAACAGCTGTGATGCTGATGCAGTGATGATGAGGTTTAGATTTTAAAGGTCAGCGCATTCACTGACTTGATTCATCCACAGAGAAGCTGCAGCCACATGAACACATGAACACTCATCCATCATCAGTGAATGAGTGAATGGAACCACTGAAGGTCAACACAGGGATTTAATGTGTCTGGTCTACAGAGGTCGAGAGAACTCAAACAAATGAAGTTAAATGAATCGTGTCATCAGGACGTTCAAAGAAAAGAAAAGTAAAAACAACTTCTTTTCATTTCTCTTGTATCCCTAGTTTGGATCCTGGAGCTCTGGGAGCATTAATGTCGTTCCTCACGGTTCTTGCAGCATTTTATTTTATGTTCAGGGCACAAATTTGTCCTCTGAATTTATTTGCATGTGTTTTTCGTAACATGCAAATAAATCCTCCCAGCCACCAGAGTTTTCTTTAGTGGATTTACTAATTCTTTTTATTTTCCTAGAGTTTTGCTCATATCTTATTTTTTATTTCATATAAATAACTAGAGTTTTACTTATATTTTACTTTTATTATATTTTGCTAGATTTTTCCTTTTTTTTTTACTGAGCTACTGTGACCGAGTAATTTCCCTTGTGGATGAATAATATTTAAAGTTTAATCAATAACCAAGGCGTTCACAGTGATTCTCACAGGTGGAGTCTTCCTTTGTGTCGTCTTAGTCCACTGAGTCACAATCAATGTGTCCAACGTGACGCTCGTCATTAAATTGCATTTAGATGAACCATCGTCCTGCTTATGTCCCATCACATGTTTGGTTCATTGTAGTTGAAGAGCTGCAGACAGAGATCAGGTCTGGACACATTCATGGATGATGTGAGGCTGTGACGCTCTCTCTCAGGTAAGAGTAGATCACCTCTGGTCCCGGCTGAAACTCTGAACACAAACACACACGAGTGAGTCCAGACCTCTGCAGCCTTTCTAGAAACCAGCTGCTCTACAGTGAACACACCACACACGTCAGGCTGCAAATGATGTAAATGCTGTGGAGCATGTGACTGATGCACAAACATCACTGTACCTACTTTGAAATGATCACAAATTAAAACATGCAACATGTAAGTAGAGGCCTGTGTAGTGGACGGGGAGCAGCTGTACCTCTCCTCCTGTTCGTCTTGATGGTGATTTGTCCATAACTGATGTCACTTGTTCTTCTCACTGATGAATAAACTGCATCTGGATGCGTGTCAGCAAAAGATAAGGAGGAATTAATGAGTGTCATCTGGAGCAAACACTGACTGGTCCCATAAGCCAGTGTTTTAACAGCACAGGTATGAAGACATACTTGTTTCTTGTTTCTGGTCGTATATTAGACTGTTTAAGTAGAAGTATGAGTCAGAATGGGGAAGATGTGGTTAATCTTATGACATAATTAAAAGCCCCAGATTTTCACAGCAGAGCTGTGAGATTACAGATCTGTGTGGTTGGATCTGTAAGAACAGAGAAGACAGACATCCTTCAGAGTTTCAGAATGAAGTGTGACCTTTTCAAACCTCATGTTACGACCACACAAACAGCAGTGCTCAGATTTAACAATGTTTCACACCTAAACACAAACTAACAGGGAGCTTTTATTTACCTCCTCTAAACCTGCAGCTGTGATCAGAACGTCCTGATCAGCTGACGGCTCAGAGTCCAAGAAAAGAAAGAAGAAAAGGACGTCACAGTTAAAGTGAATGTTAACTATTCACCTGTGGAGTTTTTTTTTGTTTGTTTTGGTTTTGTCTAACAATGAGATATTTATTTTGATGATGTCTTGAAACTATGAGTCATGTGGCACTGCTCTAAATAACTCTCAGCTGATTCAGAAACAGAGGACGCCCACCTGCCAATCAAAGAGACCATGCCCCTTCATTCTCCAGAACTAATGTAATTTAAATGAAGGAGAGCAGAACTGCTTCAGTATCAGGATGTAAACACACTTTATCATGTTTACCACCAGATAGAAACTCTCACCACAGGCTCTGTCCCGAGCCTCGCTGTTTGCCATCATCGCTGATGGGACGCTGTTACCAGCGTGAGGACATAAAGCTCTTGTCTTCATGACCCTCCTGGCATGTTGCCTGATACTAAGAGATGTAAGGAGGACGGCCCTGGATAAGACATGTATTGTATAACCTGAAACTTGATGAGGAGCTCAGTGGGTTCACTATGCACGAGTATTTTTCTTGGCCTTTCAAAGGCGTTTGACACAGTTAATCATCATATTTTATTAGAAAAGTTATACAAATATGGTTTTCATGATATGGCTAAAAAAATTACTAACAGAAAACAGTTTGTTTGTTTTAAGGGTTACTGTTCTATTTTTTTTTACTGTTTATTTAAGAAAGGGACAGTGCAATTTCATAGAACACATGATTACCCATGGTTAAAAAAGCCAGAATTAGCCAGAAGGCTAGTTTTCATCTGTAGTCCCCTGGCCTTGATGTAAAAAAGGCAATAAGCATACAATACATGTACAATATAATACAGATACATAAACAACACTTACTGTATAATTAAAAAAAAAAAAAAAAAAAAAAAAACAATCAAAATACAACACAACATTTTATCATAACATCAAAACATCAGAGCATCACAACATATTTTAGTGTTGGCAGCTATAGGTGTTGATCAGCCACGTTTTCAGTTTTTTTGTAAAGCCCTTGTATGTCGTGAGCAGTTTAATCTCCTCAGGTATTGAGTTCCACACACTTGCACTCCTTACTGACCAGGCCGACTTACTGAAAGTGCTCCTGCGCAAAGGAATATAACAGTCACCTCTGACAGAGCCTCGAGTGACACGCTCAAGGCTGTTTCTTTGGCTGATGAACTCTGGAGCCAATTTATGGAGCACTTTGTAGGTCAGTTTTAGGTCTGCAAATGTGTGAAGACTGTCCCAATTTAAAATACTATACTTTTTTAAAATTTCACAGTGATGATAGTGCCTAGGTTTTTTATCCATAACTTTAATTGCTTGTTTGTACAAGATTTCCAATGGTTTTTTTGAGCTCTGACCAGCCTGGGACCAGCTAGTTAGGCAGTAGTTGAAATGACTGAAAATCATCGAATGCAAGTACATTTTTGCGGCTTCAGTAGCCATTTCATTTCAAATTGCCCGAAAATTGACGAGGTGTAACTTGATTTTTTTACACAATTTGCCAATATGGGCTTTAAAGGAAAGCTCAGAATCGATTGTTATCCCAAGATATTTATATTGGTTGACAATTTGTATTTTTTCTCCATTAACATGTATGTCGGGGTCAAGTGATACTTTGTTTGTTTTAGTGAAATACATGCCTACACTTTTAGAAACATTTAGCTGTAGACAGCACTCCTGCAACCAACTTGTAACACAGGACATTGCTTTGATGAGTTGAGCGGCAACAATGTCTTTGGTGTGACCATGAACAAAGAAAACCGTATCGTCTGCATACATTACGCATTCAGCTTCTGGACAGACAGTGGGCAAATCATTAATATAAAGACTAAATAAAAGGGGGCCTAATATTGATCCCTGAGGGACTCCAGAGGTTAGCCTAAGAGAGTCAGATATGCAGTTGTTAACAGATACAGATTGTGTTCGATCATGCAGATATGATTCAATCCATCCCACAGCGTTTTGAGAGAAGTTAAATTTTGAGAGTTTGGTTAGAAGAACAGAGTGATTTACTGTATCAAAAGCTTTCCTGAGGTCCAAAAACACCGCCCCTACAACTCCACCCTTATCGAGAATTTTTTTTATTTTCTCAATAAGGAAGCAAGTAGCCATCTCAGTGGAATGCTTGGATCTGAAACCAAACTGCATGGCATGGAGAGAGGGGGAGCTGCTGTTTAAATGATGGACAATCTGCTGTGACACCCATTTTTCTGCGATTTTGGAAATGGCTGGAAGAATGCTTATTGGGCGGTAGTTATGCAGAGATGTTGGGTCACCAGATTTAAAGACAGGGGTAACAATGGCAGATTTCCAGGCCTTTGGAAATTGACCCGATGAAGCTGAAAGATTGATGATTGAGGCAATCGGAGTGGCAAGAGCTGAACCTAGATCTTTGAGCATGTTCGAATCCATTCCAAAAACATCCTTTGCTTTTGATGGTTTGAGTGATCGAATTAAATCAATAACTTTAGTCTCAGTAATATTTGTAAAGGTTAAAGACTGCGTTGCAGACGATACAGGGTATTCCCTCCTTTGTTTTACTGTGAACTTATCAGAAATTTCTGACACAGACTCAATGAAGTAGTTGTTGAAAGCATCAGCCATCACTTGAGGTTCTGTCAAGACATTTCCATTTAATTTAATTTGCATTAGTTTTGTTTTGTTTTTTTGGGGATCACCCAATAGTTTTTTATTATAATTCCAGGTTATTTTAGAATTCCCCCTTGCACTATTCAAGGCAGTAATGAAAAAGTCAGCTTTAGACTTTCTTATTTCTTTCACTACCCTATTTCTCAACGAAACAAATTGGTGTCTGTTGTGCCCTAATTTGAGTGACAACTTCAAAGAGTTGTCTCGTTCTTTCATGAGTTTAAGAATAGATCTGTTTAACCAGGGAAGGCCGTTCTTTCTAGCTTTTAATTTAATTATCCGTGTAAATTGTGTAATTATTTGTTGTATTTTATTAGCCATATTAGAACAATCCATATCCAAGTTTTTGCCGGTGAACAATTCATCCCAGTTTACTTCTTTGATTGAGTCTTGAAAGTTTTGTTGTTCCTGTTTTGGTATCCTATAGAGTTCAGTGGCGGCCAAGGGTTTGAAGCGTTTTTTATTTAATTTTCTTGTGATCATTATAAGATTGTGATCAGACATTCCTGTGAGCATATTATATGACTTCAAAATCCTTTCTGGTCTATTAGTAAAAGTTAAATCAATCTGGGTGCTCGTGAAATTTGTAATTCTTGTAGGGCCATTAATTACCTGAGTCATATCCATATCATCCATAACCTTTTTCAAATTTTTCCTAACTTTGTTAACTTTCCAATTAACATTTAAGTCACCCATTATTATCACCTCTTTTGCAGGATTGAGTTGTTTCAATAAAATTTCCAACTTTTCAAAAAAATCCACATTTGAAGAAGGAGGCCTATAAATAACTATAAGAATAAAAGACATTTGCTGTGACAAGGAAACAGTTAGTCCAAGAATTTCTAATCCATTTTCATCTGTGACATATATCTCATTGCAGTTAAAGGTGTCCTTGGCATAAATCATAACACCTCCTCCCTTGAAACCCTGTCTGTCTTTTCTGAAAATTTTATAACCAGGTACAGACAGTATTGCTGAGGGCGAAGATTCACGAAGCCATGTCAAGGATAGGCAGAGGAAGTCAATATTAGAGTCGGTGAGAAGGTGATGGACCTGATCACTTTTTGGTAGAATACTTCGTATATTTAAGTGTGCACAGAGAATGCCTTTTGATTTATGTATTGAATCCCATATTAGTTTAGAGTTATTGACGGTTTGAAACACCCTAAATTTACGGTGTTTTTAATATTGCAGGATTTGGCAGCCTCTTGTTTATTTTATTGGCAATGTTTGCAAGTGGCTTTGCACTGCTTGTTTCCACATCAGCCAAAAGACCTCCGCCTACCGTTGGCCCAGTAAACGAAGGTGGAAGCCCAGCTAATGGGGGTGTAGGCCCAGGTAGCTGAGGTGGAGGCCCAGGTAGCTGAGGTGGAGGCCCAGCTAGCAGAGGTGGAGGCCCAGGTAGCTGAGGTGGAGGCCCAGCTAGCAAAGGTGGAAGCCCAGCTAGCAGAGGTGGAAGCCCAGGTAGCTGAGGTGGAGGCCCAGGTAGCTGAGGTGGAGGCCCAGCTAGCAAAGGTGGAGGCCCAGCTAGCAGAGGTGGAGGCCCAGCTAGCGGTGGTGGAGGCCCAGCTAGCAGAGGTGGAGGCCCAGCTAGCGGTGGTGGAGGCCAAGCTAGCAGAGGTGGAGGCCCAGCTAGCAGTGGTGGAAGCCCAGGTAGCGGAGGTGGAGGCCCAGATAGTAAAGGTGGAGGCCCAGCTAGCAGTGGTATTGGCCCAGATAGCAGAGGTGGAGGCCCAGCTAGCGGTGGTGGAGGCCCAGCTAGCAGAGGTGGAGGCCCAACGATCAGAGGTGGAGGCCCGGCTAGCAGAGGTGGGAGCCCAGCTAGCAGAGGTGGAGGCCCAGCTAGCAGTGGTATTGGCCCAGGTAGCAGTGGTGGAGGCCCAGCTAGCAGAGGTGGAGGCCCAGCTAGCAGTGGTGGAGGCCCAGGTAGCAGTGGTGGAGGCCCAGCTAGCAGAGGTGGAGGCCCAGCTAGCAGTGGTGGAGGCACAGCTAGCAGTGGTATTGGCCCAGGTAGCAGTGGTGGAGGCCCAGTTAACAGTGGTGGAGGCCCAGCTAGCAGAGGTGGAGGCCCAACGATCAGAGGTGGAGGCCCGGCTAGCAGAGGTGGGAGCCCAGCTAGCAGAGGTGGAGGCCCGGCTAGCAGAGATGGGAGCCCAGCTAGCAGAGGTGAAGGCCCAACGATCAGAGGTGGGGGCCCAGCTAGCAGAGGTGGAGGCCCAGCTAGCAGTGGTATTGGGTGAGCTAGCAATGTTGTTAGCCCGGCTGCCCGAGATGAAGGCCCCGTTAACAGTAATGTTGGCCCAGCTAGCGAAGGTGCTGGCCCAGGGTTTAGTTCAACATCACCAGCCAAAAGAAGTATCAGCAAGAGGTTAAGAACATCCAGGAGTGGTTTGCCTGTAACAGCCTTTTCCTGCTCACCTGGGGGTGGCCTAGCATGGCCATAGTCCAGTACCCGTGTAAATAACATGTGCTGGCTCCATCTGGCTGGATACAAAGTTAGAGTGTCCCTTTTTCTTGGACAAGTTGAACATAACAGAAAATAGAGAGTTATCCAAGCAACAGAGGAATATGTTGATAGCACAATCCAAGGTCCACTTTGCTTTTTGGATGATTTTGGATGAAGCCAGGTTACTCTGTGGAGTTCCACAAGGGTCCATTCTCGGACCAATATTATTTCTTATTGATATTAATGATTTGTTTAATGTTTCTAACATCGTTTCTGCAATAATGTTTGCAGATGACACAACCTTCATTCTCTCGCATTCAAACTTTGATGAAGGATGCAAATGCTGCTTTAAGTGCATGCAACACATGGTTTAGATTAAATAAATTATCATTAAATATAAAAAAAAATCTAACTTTATTATTTTCAGTGGTAAAAAATCGTACTCAAAGGATTTATCTAAAATTATACTAGAGTCTGTTGAGTTGCCTTAGGTGTTAAACACAAGATTCCTAGGAATTGTTGTTGATGAAAGTTTGAATTGGAGAGATCAGAAAGATGAATAAATCCATTGGTATTTTAAGGAGGATTAGTCATTTTGTCACTACAAACTGTCTTCTTACTCTTTATTATAGTTTAATTTATCCCTATCTTTCATATTGTAATATAGTTTGGGCAAATACATTTCCTACTACTCTCCACAAAACTCTGATCCTCCAGAAACGTTTTATTAGGATTGCAAGTCTCCAGACCTGATGATTATCTTCAGATTTTCTCCAGAACAGAGCGCAGAGCCTCAGCTCCGTGGTGGAGCTGCAGAGTTTCAGCTTCACTCAGCAAATAAGTCTCCTTTTTAATAATGCAAATATTAAAATAAAATAAAGCTTCTTTTTATGGTTCTTGATTAAAATGCAGTGTAATGTTCTCCAGCTGAGCCTGTCTGCAGTGAGGATACTTATTAAAGTTAATGAATGTACTTACAGAGCAGCCACAGAGAGGAAGCTTGCTTCATGGTAGTTGTGTTAGATTCAGAGCTTTCTTTATTCCGGCTCCATTTAAAGTCGCCTCCTTCCTCTGTGGGTGGTGTCAGTCCATGTGGTTAGTCTGCAGCAGTTCAGGTATGGGGTATGAGGTGTGAGAACAAAAACCAACAAAGGCACTTTCAATCTCAGATGTTTATTTCAGATCTTTTATTTTATTAATATTTATTTTTACTGAAGTCATCATCAATTCCTCAAATGACAAATAAATCCGAATTTGCAGTGTTGTGTTTTTTTTTTCAGGTGGGAGGAGCAGAAAGGCGTGGAGGCGTGGTTTAGTAGCTGACGTAGCTAGTTATTTCATTCACCGGTATTCAGATCTACACCAGTAGCAGTAACGCACCAATTCGCAAAGGAACAGCAAGAGAAGAAGAAAGTCCACACCGGTTGTCTCGTGGATCCGTGCCGTCATTCCCTGAGTTATGTCCGTGGGTTCTCTCGGTGAGAAGCTGATCGGCCGCAGACCACGCGGACCTGGCGCGTGGAGGGGGAGAGAAACCCCACGGATGTCCGACAGCCCCCGGTCTCTGGGAACCCCTGAAACCCCTGAAACCCCTCCAAGAACCAGAGGCAGTGAGCAGGTCAGTGGCTTTAACTGGTCACCATGAATAACTTTATGAAGAAGAATTCCTTAACGAAGTGTCTCTGATTGAAGACGCTGTGGACTAGAATAAAGTTCCACTTTACTCGAGTTTAACCCCGACACCAACCCTGGTCAGACACTGACAGTTTAGCAGGAACATCACTGCAGAGCTGACCTGCCATGACTGTGATGGTCATGACATCACCTCGAGGTTTACAAGGTTTTGACTGACTGACTGACTTACATGTACTGTATACATCCGTACAGCTCTGTTTCCGCTTTATTCGTTTTTTATAGTGCACATTCAAGTGTTTTTTATTGCACTATTTAAACCAGGAGCTACCACACAAAACTGCGTTATGCTCTCACATAATCACAATAAAGGAATCTTGATTCTTGTAGTACCATGACTGTTATTTGGAATGTGGAGTACTTAAAGGTCCTACAGAACTTGAACGCACCTAGAGCGAGAGCCCGGATGTAAACAACGGCCGAAAAACTTATTTCTGCTCTATCGTCCGCTGTGATGTCCACTTCATCCTTCACCATCAGCCCCATGCTCCTCCTCCTCATCAGCATGTGTCTGTCTGAAGCTTCCAGAGGTGAGAGGGTGGAGGGGTGAGGGGGTGAGAGGGTGGGGGGGTGAGGGGGTGAGGGGGTGAGGGGTGAACACCTGGCTCCGGTCCAGACCGCAGTGACTCATTATTCTTGCAGCGTTTGCAGAAGCTTTAGTGTTGTTGATGTGTGACTCTAATCAAGAAAGGATATGCTTTTCAAACAGAAAATAGTAAAAGACAGCGAGCACGCACTTTCTGAACTTTATTGTAAAAGCTGTTGAAACCAAAACAGGAAGAGGTGGACCCGCCCCAGAAACAGCTGAGATCAAACCCTAGAAACGGACTAGACCAGACCCTAGACTAGAGTCATGTCACACCTTGTTGTTGTTGTTGTTAGATAGTTTAATTAGTTAGTTTTTTAATTAGTTAGTTAGTTAGTTAATTAATACCTCGAGTTCAGTTTTTGTTTACATTTCCAACGGAGACAGAGGCCACGCCTCCTCCTGTTGTGTGATTGGTCGAAACTTTGCGGGAAAATTTGTATTTCAGGAAACGGTCAACAAGGAAGTTGAGGTCTCTGTTTCCTATCTGTGATGGGAGCTCAGTGTTTCCTTTCTTTGTCTGCATTTATCCTAATAGTTTAACACCTCTGATGCAGTTATATTCCAGCAGCTGAAGGTTTTATCATCTCAGTTTATTTCAGTGTGTGTGACCATGGCCAGCCCTCCTGGAGGCTGGTTGTTGATCTTTATTGAGTGGAATGAGGACGGTGCTACACCTCAGAGAATATAGGGCGGTTAAAGGACAGGGGAAGGGAGGGAGGCATGTGGTGAGGAAGGGTCCTGTGGTTTTTCCGTCACCTTTCCAAGAGTCCGGAGGGTTTCTGATGGGACTCCCAATACAGGATAACGAAAGGAGGAGGAGAATGAAAGCACAGCTCAGCCCAGAATAGGCAGGATTCAACAGTTCCTTGATGTGACACCAGGCATGCATGTGGATATTCTCTAAATATGAGTGAGAACATCACCACTCTAACCGGTCCCGGGACAGAACATGAAACGAACCGACCTCCCCTGAAACCAATTTTTCCTCGGTCCTGACTGACATTAAGATTAGATTAAAATCTCTGTGAAAATAACGTGATATCGATTAACTCGAGTTTATATGTAGCCAGAGAACATGCAGGAGATCAGATTAGAGAGAGACTAGCCTCAGTCCTCCTAAAGGCCTTTTGGTAGCTCTGTAGTATTAATTAAATGAAAACACCAGTGAGTCTGGAGGAGGTGTGATCTGGTCATTAAGTTTGAGCAGATTCAGGCAGAGACTCTTCATGAGTCTAGTTGTCTGGTGTTGTTTGAGCTGCAGCATGCTAACAGTGTCAGTCAGTCTTCTGAGTGTTAACCAGGCTTCCTGTGGAGCGTCTTATCCGCTCACAGATTCTTCTGTTCTTTCTTTTCTGTTCAGACAAGGAGGAGGTCAAAGTGAAGTCTGGACAGGATGTCACTCTTCTGTGTCGGCTCCCGACGGCTACAGCCATCACCCTGTTCTCGTGGACCCGACCCGACCTAAAGGCCGACGGTTACGTCTTCTTCTACCGCAACAACCGCTCATATGAAAACTACCAGCATCCACGGTTCAGAGGCCGAGTGGAGCTGAGAGAGGAGGCGGCCGTGAAGGACAGAGACGTTTCTGTGATTGTGCGTAACGTCAGCGTCGGCGATACCGGGACGTACGACTGCACGTGATAAGCGGCGAGACGAGGAGCAGTGATGGACGCTACATACACCAGTACAAGCAAGTCACCAACCTCAACGTCACAGCCTCGGGTGAGTAGTAGAGCCGAGGTTCACCTGCTACGTGGTTTCAGGTAGAAACGTTGACTCTCCAGGTAGCAGCTGTGAGATCAACTAATGCTCGACCAGAAAATATGAACAATGAGACCTCTGATCTGTTTCCACTCTGCAGATGGAGACACGGAGGACGCAAGAGACGAGGACGCAGGAGACAAGAGTGAATACGGTGCAGTCATAGTTGCTGTGTCCGTCATTGCAGTGGTTCTTGTTGTCATTGCTGCTGTTGGTTGCATAATGATTTGTAGAAAGTATAAAACTTTCTCAAAATACAGCGTGTAGATGCAGTATCTGAGAAGTGTCTCTTTACTCCTGAGTGTGTTTGTTTGTTCTGCTGCTGTTTCTCAAAGATGAAGGCGTCTTCAACCAGAGTCAGATTCCAGATTGTTCTAGAGATGCATGGACCAAATCAAGCTTCAAATGACCTGTTAGTGGAAAATAACACAAAACAGGAATCAGCTGATCACCTCACGCCATCAGGATTCAATATAATTATCTCATGTTTAACTTGCAAAGGTCAGTGCTCTGGCTAGAATCCCTTTCTAATCGGTGTTGGTGCAGTGTTTTCTGTGTCCAGCTACAACTTTGCTGTTTTATCTCTGTTCTTGTGACTTCCTTCAAGCAGACAGTTATCACAGGCGATCTTTAAAAAGCCTGAGGACTCTTTTGAGGAGCTGGTGGAGACCAGACACAGAGCTTTAAAAAGAGTTGGACCAACTACAGCCTGCAGAATCTAACAGGCGATATGTTGGTGTTTTTTATTTTGTGTTGGGTGCTGTATTCAGAGTGTGTCATGAAGAGGAAACCTCAGTTCATTAGAGTAAAGTCAGGACAGGAAGGAGTGAGGGCAGCTTTACAGACACAGGTGACAGCTTACAGTAGCATGGCTAGCACGTTCACTGTAAAACTGCACTTTATTTTTCACTAAGCTCCGTTTGCTTCTTTGCACAAACTGCAGCCAATCAGAGCCCTCCTGCTTGTCTCGTTTCCACGTTTTTCCTTTCTGCTGCTGTTCAGTCCAGCTAAGAGAAAAGGACACTTTATTAAGAAATATAACATATAATATAGTAACTTACTATCAGGACTATAAATAATACGAGTGTTACGTGAGCGTTTAAATGAGTGTTAAATATGGTTTGATAACCGTGTCATAGTGTCTTTATATATGTTTTTATTGTGCCAGGCACTTTTTGTTCTTGGGACTTGAGCTCTGACCCTCTGTGGTTTATCATTGTCTTTATCTAATCTTCCAGTTTCACACGCACTTCATTGCCTCGAGAGTTGAGCTGGTCTCAAAGGACTCACAGTGAATGTGAAAGTAAAGCAGCTGAACTTCTAAAACAAGGAAAGAAATAACACATTGGCCAGGTGAAACGCAGCAGAACAGCAGCACTTTGTCACTTTAATTTAAAATAAATAAGCTTTGTTGCATTCATGTGTGTTTTGTCCTTTTGTTAATAACATTGTAGACAGACCTGTCTGTTTCCTTCTCACAGTGTTTGATGAACTGACTGGAAACAGTTTTCAGGATCTTAAAAAATGCTGGACATGACATGGCTGTTTTTATTTGAATGTTATCAGCTGATCAGTACCCTGGGTGCTACTGATGTGGTGATGTGCTGCCACCTGCTGCCTGAAACATGTCATCCCAGTCAGTTCATCAGTCCCAAATCATTTCATATGATATTTTGGTTGTGTTTTGCCGAAATTGTGCATCAAACACAAAACACCATGACATCTTAATATGATTCACTACAGTTTTTTTTAAAGCCATAATTATTACTCTACTGTAATGTAAAACTTCATGTCTTCAGTTTTACTGTCATTATTGTGGTGCTTTATGGAGCTAATGCCCTATATACTGATGTTGGCCAAGCCTCTCTGACTCTTGTAGCTGGTGCAGAACCTCCCTGCAGATGGTCTTTTAACAAGAACCCCATGACCTAGAAGTTCAGGGGAGATGGTTCTTTCTCAGCTGTAGCACCCAAACTCTGGAACAGTTTGTCTCTGCATATAAGGCAGCTGTTTTTGTTGTCTTTCCTGGGCCCACAAGGGCCCCCCCCAGGGTTACTACACAAAAAATAATAAAAGTGGTGATGAGGCCTTCTATGACAACATGAGCTTGAGTCTCATAAATTCTAAGAGGAAATATAAACTGCAAGTTACATCATTTCCAGTGTCACAAAAATAATAATAATTCAGTGTCCACAGCAAAAAAAAATAAAAAATAAATAAAAAAATTCACTAAACCCACGTGATTCAGTTTGTCTTTGAAATGAAGCAGAGTAAGACGTCTAGTGAAGTTAATGAACCTACACGTTATCAGGTTTATTACTGTTTGTTGAGAAGGAGCTGGTTGGAGCTTAAATGTTTCACGGCTCAAATAACCAGTAACAGAGTGAAGGAGGATTTACTTTACACACAGCACTCAGCTGTAATACTCAGAACCACCAGTAGATGGGAGCAGACTCCACATGTGATTAAAGGACACTTCCTGGTTCACTGTGTTAAGAGGCCAGAGTCTGAGCTGGTGAGGACAAAGACACACTTAGCAACCTTTCAAAATAAAACAGGAAATAACTACAGAAAACAACTGTGACTAAGTAGAATAATGACAATGACAGGTTCTTTATCAACCATCATATCCGACCAGTCTTCAAGAGGAAAGTGTCAACATTTTAAGATCTTTCATTTAATCATGAGTCAACTTTAATGTCCAGGTGTCTCTAAACAGACAGGACCAGAGTCACATGACCTTCACACTGCTTTCCTCAATGATCTTAACTGATTATTTTAATTAGTTTAGCTTCAGTTTTAATTCCAGGGGAGTTCTGACCCTGACATCACACAAACGCACAAGTTTGTGGTTTTTGTGCATCTGTTTTCTGCATTGCAGAGAGATGTGTATCAGTCAGTCATAACCAAAATGGAACAAGTCAAATTTCCACCTGAGATCTCGGTAAAAACCACACAACCACACGAAAATAAAACAACAAATGTGACCAAAGTTTATTGATGCTGCAGAGAAACCAGACCGTTGCTGTGGTGACGAGAGCGGATAAAAAAATAAAAAATAAAATCACAAATAAACATTAAACACTAATAAGTTATTAGATCACTACTGGAGACATAGAGGAAGGTTATATTAATAAACATTATACCATTATATATTCATGACAATAAGTAGATAGTGAAGTTATTTTTAGTTGCATGAGAAAAGAATCCACCACTGACGTCTAGACTCCGTCCTCTAGTGGGACATTGATCTGATTGAGACTAATCACCAACAAATTCTTTTCTCAAAACTCTTTTTGTTCATTGTTTTCCTCTAAATGTTCTTCACTTATTAAACTCAGTCATTACTGTCAGTATATTTACAGCAGCAGGTTTTAACCATTTCTTTTTTTCTCTTCTTAACACCTCTGGCGGAAATGTTTGTGAAACAGAGGAGTGGAAGACCACAAACAGTTTGCTGCTATTTGTACAAACTGACACATTTCATAAAAAGACACAAAACTCACACAATGTACAGACTAAGAGCAGAAAAGTGAACCACACTATACTGAGAAGTCACTATCACACCATCTGATCAGACAGATGTTTTCTCCACTGCAGAGACATGTGTATCAGTCAGTCACCAACATAAGGCAAATTTTCCATTTGACATCTTGATGAAAACCACAGAACTACACAAGAACAAAACAACAAATGAGACCAAACAGAGAAGCAGAAAAAAAAAACAGACCATTGCTGTGGTGATTAGAGCAGAGTAAAAACCTCACAAATAAAATACAAGTTATTGAGTTAGTACGTTACTGGAGACATAAAGGAACTGGATGTTATCATTAGAAACCTTTAAACAGAAACATATTTATGACAAATAAACATGTTTTTCAGAGATGTACTGTGGCCTGAGGGGCTGAGTGGACCAGTCCTGCAGCTGGACATCAGTGGTTGGACCGGTGGACTAAAGAGTAGACGACTGTTGACTCTGGTGAAAACTCTGAACACAGACACAGAGAGGAAACAAAATGAGACACACTTGTAGGGTTACAGGTTTTCTAACACAAACTCAGGGAAGACCTCAGATCCAGTCTGGTTACGTTAGTCTGAACTGTATCATCTTCAAAACACAGAGTTACAGTCCTCATGCTTCCACAAACACACTCTGTCCACTTTAGTTGTGTTTTAAACTGTCAGAGAAAATGACAAAAAGACAAACATCAAGACACAACCTGGAAGTCACTGAGTTGAAAACATTAAACATTTGATCAGTCAAATAAATGTTGAGTTAACGTCACTGGAAACCACGAAAACCCTTTTTATTGTAGTTTTTATTTCAAATAATTAACAATAATGATTTTCACATCCTGAGGAGACATGCCCTGAAGTGATCTTTGTTTGGGACAACATTTCTTTTCAAAACTGACTTTTGCAAAGAATAGCTTCCACTCAAGACTGACTGACCCAAACTTGGAAAACTAGCATCGAGTAGCATCATCATCACTGCCAGGTGACATCGGATGCCTCGCCAAAGAGAAACATTTCCAGCCCTCGCATTAGGTGAGTCTGACATGCATAGAAATGCAGCAATCATGAGGCTCAGTAACACAGCGGTTATATACTCTTTTCTGTCTTGTTTTTGCATCCCTAAGTATGTGTTCATAATAGCATGGCCCTCGGGGGACTTTATAAAAATTGAAATGGCCCTTGATATGAAAAAGGTTCCCCACCCCTGGTTTAGAGTTTCTTCAGCTTCAGGTTTGTTTTTACTCCGGTTTGTACTTACTTATCAACCAGTGGAGTTCTGGTAAACGTGGGCTCGTTCAGATTTAGCTACACACTCACAACCCCTCCGCCCCCCCCACCCACCTCCACACACACACACACACACTCAAACACCTGGTGTGGATAAACTATTTCCATGTTAAATCCCGCCCACTTCCAGTTTTGCCCCCGCCCACTCCGAGTACAGATATGTTCAGTGGATGACATCACTAGTTAGAGTGAGGGAAGTTGTCTGAAATCACCTGAAATTTTTTCTCTTTCCACGCTCGTCGCGGCAACAATTTACACAATAGACACAAGATATTTTCCACAGTTGTAGACAAACTTGTTGTGTCTCTCACAATGTGCTCAGCAAAGCAGTGAGACGTACAGAATTTAAACTGTGAGCATCTGTTCGTGGTAAAGTACCTGTGTCTTCTCCATTCACTGCAATGCAAAGATTTTCTGAGAGAAGGAGAAGGGACCTGGTTTTTAACTCGCGAATGTGTCCAAAATATTTAATCCACAAGGACAAAAAACATATCAAAGTCTTCAGGAAGGTCTTACGACGCCCACGGTCTGCTTGTTTTTCTGATAGGAGCTACCGTTTTGTCACAGTGAGCCCAAATGTGAGACCAGTGAAAAGTGTGAAAAATCTGCCTATTTCTCCACATCTCTCTGTGTCCCGGCTCCGCGCGCTTCCGTCGTCATTGACGACCACTGCGAGTTGCCACGGCAACCCCTGACCCTCAGGCCTGAGCCACAGCTGAGACCAGTTCATTAATCAGCTGTCTCTGCTGTTAATGCAGCTGATCCCTGTGTCCCACACATGTATGTTACAACAACACACACCAACACACACACATAGCGCATATGCGCTCAGTCCTGTCTCATACTGGTTGCTATGGCAACATAATGAGAAAATGAGAAGTGGACACTAAGAACAGCCAAAGGACGCCACACTATACTAAGAAATACCACGACCACACCATCTGATCAGACTTCAGTTCAGAGAAGGAGGAAGTTGCTGCTGTGGTTTTACATGCAGAGTTTTAAAAAAGTTCTACATTAATAATTGTATCAAGAGACAGTTTGAGAGGATGAAAACTCCCAGCAGAACATCTCTGTTCTGATGAGTCTCTTTATTCTCTCATGGTTTCATAAAGTCTGATCATTTTACATCATTTTACATTTCAACTAATTCCACAACAAACCAGAGATGAATGGATCCTACTAGCAACTAACACTAACAACACATCAGCAACTGATGCTGGTTGATGTTCATTTAAATCAGTCAGGAGCTTTAGTTGATCAGATGGATCCATTAAACTGTATCAGCTTGATTTTACTCACATACGTCAATGTTGTCATTTCTTCCCTGAGATCATATATGTTTATTAATGATGATGATGCTGATGTCAATGTAATGACGTATGAGAGGAAGGAAAAAACTGGCATTGAGCTCCACCTCAGGAGGTCAGACCTGTGACTGCTGTGTGAAGGCAGGTCGACCCAGGTCAGAAGATTCTGCATCAACCTGCTGTCGTCAATGCGAACGTGCTATAAGGCTGCGTTCACACGTAGCTAAAGAAAGTTGTTTTCTCCAGTTTTCCTTGGCGACATATCGAGAAATTCTCCGTAAAACCCCATCTAGTTGTAGAAAGGCTGTAGTACATGTCCCAGGTCTATGTGTGGCGCTGTTTCTGCTACAGAACTCAGTCAAAAATAGAAGAAGCTGAAGTCCTGGGTCGACCCGGGATTTTCAGTGTATCAGAGGCAGCTTCTTCCCCAGAGCTGTGAAATCAGTTACTGCCCCCTCCTTGCATACACACTATCCTATCCCAGCTGACATCAGGTGAGAGGGGGGTCCACCCTGGACAGGTCTCCAGTCTCTCAGGACTAACACAGAGACAAACAATCATCAGCCTAACAAGCATGTCTTTGGAGGTGGGAGGAAACCAGAGAACCTGGAGAAAACCCACGCAGACACAGGGAGAACATGCAAACTCCACCCACAAAGACCTGAGCTGGACTTGAACATGGACCTTCCCACCACCACAGTAACATCTGTCCTGGGAATCCAGTCACAAGTGTCCAGCTCTGAATGTCTCCATCCAGCTCTCCTGATCTGATCTCAGTTTCTATGTATGTAAATAAACTCCAACATCATTTGAGACGCAGTAGAACAGTAGTTATCTCTAATGGATCTCTACCGCTGCTCCAAAGACAAGAACTGCTGTCTTTGTGTGTGCGTTATGAGTTTTGCTCACATTAAGTTATTATTTATTGATCTCCAACCTGAACTTAACCCAGATTATAACTCAACCCTGAAAGCTTTTATACAAACCATAATCTAATGAAGAGATGATGATGAATAGAAATAAAGACACCAGTGATTGAGGAAATAACTTAACTCCATGTGGATGTTAATGCAAGGTGATAAAATCCAGTGTCTTTCAGGGTCCTGCAGTGAACCATGAGCAGGTTCATGTTTAGATCAGAACCAGTAAACAGAGACGTTAGTTTCTGTTAAGAGACTCACCACAGAAACAAACCACAGGGTTCAGCACACAGAGAACAAAGCTCCCTGACACAGAGTCATGGACTAAAGGTTAGATTTACCACAGATGGTCTAGTTGTTGTTGGGTTATGATACCAAAGGAAATGTGAATTATTAAAATTAAAACTGTAATTTATAAAGTCTGTATGATCAGTTGAGTGAAGTGTTTGTTTTTCTCCCTCACATTCCATCATGTCCCTATAAACCTTCAGAGTCTAAAATAGTCACAGAGACTCTGTTTAACTCTCATCAGGTCTAAACAATGGTCCTCACAAAGACACAGAAACATAATAATAATAATAATAATAATAATAATAATAATAATAAGAATAATAATAATCAACTCTACCTCTTCTCCATCTGATCGTCTGTTTCTTGTTCTTTGATATTTTAATGTTACCGTACGTGATGTCTTCTCTGACGTTTCCTCCAACAGCTGAAATGAATAAAAACGAACAACAATGTAATTTCATGAAGCTAAAATTGTTGGAATTATTTAATTGTAACATTTTGAATAATTTATTCATTTTGTAGTGAATCCAGAGTCTGTGTCTCACCTTCATGTTTCCTACGAACACATTGTCTCACCAGGAAAACCAGAACCACCAGGAGAACCAGAGACAAGAAAGAAGAAAGAGACAAGAACACAGGGAGGAGATGAGAGGAACCAGGAGGAGGAAAGGAACCAGGAGGAGGAAAGGAACCAGGAGGAGGAGAGGAACCAGGAGAAGGTTTGGATGTAGGAGTAGATGTGGACGTAGGAGGAGGTGTTGATATAGGAGGAGGTGTGGTGGTGGTGAGTTTCTCTAGAATGAATCAAAGTTAATCATGAACTGATTGTCTCATTGTGAATGTTGAAAGCTGCTGAAGAATCATCTCTGACCTCCTCACCTGTGACAGTGATCCAGCTGGATGGAGACTCTCCATGACTGAGGATGTTACACTTGTAGAGGCCTTCATCAGACCTGGTAACATGGTGGATGGTCATGTGACCTGTAGACTCAGTCCTGATCAAGGAGCCATCTTTATAGAAAGTAGCTGAGAGGATGGAGGGAGTGGTCTGTGTTTTACAGAGCAGAGTGACGTCATCTCCCTCCATCACAGGGAGGACAGGACTCTGCAGGATCACTGGTCCACCTCAACACAGAGACAAACTACAGCATTTCATCCATTTCCACACAGCTTCATCAATACTAACTCCACAGTCTGAGCTTACCAGAGACAGTGAGGTTGATGCTGTTACTGGTTGCTCCCTCTCTGGACTCACACCAGTAAACTCCACTGTCTGATGGGTGGATGTAGCTGATGTCACAGGAAGAACCAGCTGGTTTTCCCCACCCAGCTCCACACTGAGTCCTCTGTTCTGTGGTGGTGTTTCTCCTCAGAGTCCATCCAGCAGAGCTGTCGTCCTCCTCACAGCTCAGAGACACAGAGTCTAGTTTAAAGACCTGAGAGAAGCTGGGACTCACAGTCAGACGAGCTGGGAGGGTTCAGATGAAACAATAGGATTCATTTAATGTCTTTTCTCTGAGAGATGTTGACTGAAAGCTTTGACTCTACTGAGTAATAATGATGAGGACTGAACAGGTTTAAAGTGAATGAAGACGTTGACTAACCTTGGTTTGTTGAGCTGAACAGCAGAGAGCTCAGAACTAAAGAAAAATGACACTCAGGTTAGTTTGAGTTCAACTAAATCATCAAGAAGAGATTCATTCATCTCTGGTTCCTCTAAGATCTCTGGTGGATCCACTGCTGAGGACTCAGTCATGTTAAAGAATCATTCAACACTAACTCCAGACACACTTTATGTCGACTGCTGCTGTTCTGAAAGTCTTCATCTGCTAAATGTTTATTTCAGTTGCAGTAAAACCAGGACCGTGGTGCTACACAAATATAAATGTACACAACATCACAGAACTGACACATTTCTATTTCCAGTTCAACAAAGACAGAGAAGACAGTGTAACGTGTTAATGACTGCATCACTACAGTCCAGTACGTAGGCTAAGGTCCAGATGAAGAGTCATGCAAACAGCAGCAGTGCTGTTCTATGGTCAGTGCTAGAGAATAATGATCAGTTCACAGTTAACTGACTCTGTTCTCATGTTGGTTCTTCCACTTTAATGCTGTAGTTTGAATCTAAAAGCAGAAGTTGAAGCTTCCTCGTGGTTATCCTGACTATGAACAGTGACAATATTCAACAAACACACGACTTGTAGCTCAGAGCATAAAGACAGGTGTGTGTTCACTTCACAGTTCCACTGATAGAATCACTGACTGAAGCTGACCTGTTCCTTTTTGACCAGTTTCCTCTTTAAATGATTCCAGTTCCTCTTTAGACCTGCAGCTGGTCCTCATGCTGACTTGATCCTGACTAGTTTCCATGTCTCCTTCATCACTTATCAACAGTCAAAGATTGTGGACTTACAGAGCAGACGCTGTAGAGACGTTTCCTTCATTGTCCTTCTCACTCGTCTGACCTTTTTTCATCTTTTCTCAGTGACACCAAGTAAAGCCCGCCCTCTTCCTCTGACTGGCTTCTTCCTCTTTTTGCATCAAACTCAGTCACAGATAAATAACTTGAAGTAAATCTATGTAAATGATTTATGATGTAATAATGTATCAAATGTGTGTATGAGCATAGTTTGAACATGATTAGAGCTGAACTCAGATCTTCTCCTGATCTTTCCTCTAAGGCCACTATTAAAGGGCTGTATGTTTAGAGATTGTTTGTGGTGGAGGATGTAGGTGACTGGATGGTAGAATCCCTAACTGGGGTGCACATTCAAACATACAGGATCCAAGAGAGATGTTTAACTGTTTATTTGGACACCATCATCTGTACAACAAAAACATAAATCAATACAATGCCACGCATACCATAAAAAAGAATTTAAAGCAAAGTATTTAGCAGCTTACTTATTAATGCATCCACTCAAAATTAAGATATCTCAAGTCTTTCTTGACACCAAACTAATACATAACGATCTGTTCAAAAGAAACACACAAAGTATTAAGATGCATAGTATTTAGATATAACTCAAACAACAAACAATCTGAAGCTAGAATAGAGTTACAATCGACAAACTAGCTGATGTGGCCGCATGGCAGGCAGGGACAAAGGAACAGAGGACCTGAACAAGACACCTCCTTATATCACCATTTAAGGCTACTTCCCTTTATCTCTGCCAATAAGAGACAAAGGGAAGTGCTACAAAAGCTTGACATTTTTAACAGTCACTTTACTGCTTCAGTGTCTGTGAACAATGAGGCCTCATTGAGTTTTTTCAATGAACTAATGTGTAGAACAGTCTGACCTGACACCATCCCTGCAGTGTCTCCATGTGACCAGCAGAGGGAGACGTTTGCTTCCCAACATGATGTCCATCAGAGACAGTAGCAGCCTTCTGAGGGGACAGAGACGTTACATCTGCAGGACCTGAGGACTGTCCAAGGTTGGAGCCAACAACCTGCTGACACATGGACTGAGAGACAGGAGTTAATGGAGGTGGAGCAGCCCTGCAGCCAGTCATGGCTGATTACCCTCTGGCCTCGGAGCTTCTGGTCTTACTTGATGCAAGTGTCAGCACCTCTCTGCTGCAGCTACCAGTCCCCCCACAGACCGTGATATGATAATTAATTATTAATTATTATTAATTAAATAATACGAAAACAGAAAATTAAAAACAAAAAAAAGAGTGGTTTGTAGTAGAGTCAGGAGGGATGTGATGATCAGATCATTAACTGATGAAAAAACATCAAGATAAGAATGGAACAATTCCTGAAGTAAAAGTACACATGTGTTATCAGCAACAATGAGTCAATTCAGAGACCACATCGCTGCTGAGTGACTGACAGATCTATCAAGTTGGACTTTCTTAAATCTGGAAAATATCTGACAAGTTTAAAAAGAATCAAAGCTGCTAAAGAAGAACAAAACCTGAAGAATTGCTTGAACTTCCAGTAAATGTACTCAGTTATTCTGTAGGGACATTCACTTCAAAGAGCTCAGAGCTCCACCAATCAGACTCCACAAATAACTTGTACAGTCACACAAGAAAACTCCATCGGTAATTTTATAATATATTATTTAGAATATATTTTTTATTGCTGTTTAATGAGGTTAAAATAAATCAATTTAGAGAATAAACAATTGATATAGTGTATGGTTTTTTCTTCGTAATTCCTTTTAGACAATACGCATAATTTGGTTCATAAATTCATTTAAATGACCTCTCTGACCTAAGATGGACAACATACGTCAACTCCATGCTGGAGCTCCAGAGAGGACGGTAGTTCATCACTGCTCCATCCTCAAAAAGGACAGAAAAGTTCACTTTTAGTCTTAAACAGGTTGTATAACAGAAGTACCTTAAGACTGTCTAAGGTTCTTGTATTGTGCACTGATTAACCCCAGTGAAGTAAATTTTCTATTTTTCTTATTATTTATCCCCATGAATCCCCAGATTAAATAAACCCAGGATTAATAAAATAAGGTCTGACACAACCACATTTAATGTGCATTTTTAGATTAGCCAGCAACAACAAATGTCATCCTCACCTTCACTTTAATATTAATTTACATTAACAGTATAGAGTATAAAGGCCACTGTAATCACCAGTAGTACTGGCCAGACATGCATTGAGCTGGGGAAGTGCGCTGTCTGAGCCGCCTCTTCTTCTTAAGGAAGATCACACCTCTTGAGAACTGTAGTAAGATGCTGCAGAAGTTTTATCAGGATGTGGTGGCGAGTATTTATTTTTACGTTACATCTCATCATATTGGAAATAATAACTAGACTCTGAGTTTTCTTTCTGTAAACAACATCAGATACATTTCAAATAAAATAACGATAGCCGATATTAGAGGAGGTGCAGTCGCCGATATGCGACCGATATAGTGAGTTTTTGAGCTGGAATGAAAACAGGCCGATTGTGCATAGACACACAATCAAAACAACCAATTGGGCATATATTAACCTGTAACCCTTCGGTGCTTATTTGCAAACTGCTAACTTCATTTATGTAATGCTACTACTGAGACAAAATCTGCGATGATGCAGCAAAGTTGCCTCGCAGTTATTTTACACCGGATATTTTGGCCAGGGACATTTATGGAAGGGGCAGTGAAATGTGGCCTTTAATTGTCGTTCCAATCATGTTTTCATGTTTACAGTTACTTATTTCATGAACTAACTTGCTGTGACTTGTCACACTTAGTTTTTTCTATCGGTGCAACATTTCACCGATACGGTAGAACCATATATCGGTGACCGATAATCGGTCGGTCACTATTAGGGACCGTGTCACACTTACCTACGGGGCCTCATAGGGGCCTCCCCCTCTTTTTAGTAGTCAGCATTGACTGTATAGTGAGCAGAGTGAGTGGGCGCATGCGCAGTCTGTCCTTTCTGTCAACTCCACCCTGTCCCAGACTCTGAACTCTCAGTCGGGGTTCTGCGTCCTATAACGCTGCTTCTCTGATATTCTCTAAAAGTCTTTAGGTCTGAGACAGAGAACATGTTTACTGGAAGATGTTTGTCTCTCTGCTGGACTCTGCTGTCAGTCTCTCAGATTGTTTATTCGTCTCCAGGTGAGTTCAGCTCTACATTATTCACTTTGTGTTGTTCTGTTTCACTCAGACATTCAGAGTCTGTATAAAGTCAGATGTAGTGACAGATCCTCTAGAGTGAAGACACAACATGTAGAGCTCCTGTTTCTACAGACTGTGGTTACCCCACCTGGTTTATCCGGACATGAGCTGATAACTGTAGTCATCATGCCTCATTTTTGTTCTTCTCGTTCATGAAAACCTGAAATTGGGAACATTTCCAGGGACAGCATAAACCGGGGGACAGGTCATTCAAAATGGGGACTGTCCCTGGAACCTCTTCTCATCCTGACAAAAGGAAAAACAACAACACAGCACCTTTTTTTTTGGCACAACTCTTCTCGTTTTCTGACCTTTCCATCTTCACCACGTCACAGTGACACAGTCGCACCATGTTTAGAAGCTACATTGAAAATGGTCCGGTCTGAAACAGTGTCTCACACCGCAGCGTTCTGAACAGGGTTTAATCAAGTACACTGGTATGGAGGTAAATTCTCACCTCATCTCATCCTCCATACCATTTAATCCTCACCAGTCCTACTTAACGGACAGGAGAGAGTGCCAGCGTTAACAGGCTCCATTGTCCCTCTGTTGTCCCTCTGTTGTCCCCTGGTCCTGTCCTGCAGAGACCAGTGTCCTCTCTTTGGTAGCTCCTCCCACTGACTGACTGCTGCATGTTGACCTTTAACCTCTCTGCTCTGTGTTGTTTCCTTCAGGACAGATAAACATCACAGCTGAATCTGGACAGACTGTCTCTCTACCATGTAAAGCTCTGAACACTGAACCTGTCTCAGTGGTGGACTGGAGCAGAACCGATGTACAGCCAGAACAAGATCTCCTTTTATATCGTGATGATCAGTTTGATCCAGACTACCAGCATCCATCTTATAAGAACCGAGTGGATCTACAGGACAAACAGATGAAGGATGGAGACGTGTCTCTGATTCTGAAGGATGTGACGACTGATGACAGTGGAACATACACGTGTTATGTTCAGACTAAAACAAACCAGATGAGCAGCACCATCAGACTGGATGTAGTTTCATCAGGTGAGTGAGTGTTGTTGAGTTTGTGTGTTTGTCTCTGATCAGAGGTGAAGCTGCTTCCTGGTTGTTGATGTGACAGAGAAAGATCTCAGATCAGATGTTTGACTTTTACAAAGATGTTGTTGATGAGACTTTCTAGAAAACAGCTGGTCTGAGTCATGTGATCAGAGTGACGTAGATAATGTCTGACATCAGTTTGTTCTTCACTCATCAGCTCCCTCACACCTCACATCTGCTTCTGTCTGCAGGTCACACATCTGGACACAGAGGGGACGGACACAGCTGAGCAGAGTTGGTCTGATAGTTGTTGTTGTTGTGAGTCTTGTCGTGGCTGTTTCTCTGATCACTGTAAGAAACAGGAAGAAGAAATCTTCACCCTCCCCACCCTCCCTTGTTCCTACTGTTGAGTCATCTGATCATCTCCTGGTCTGAAGCAGCCTGACAGCAAACAAACCAGAGTTTCCTTTAACTTCTTCTGCGGTAATTATCAGAATTAAAACATGTCCCATCACTGCTCCAACATTCAGGTGGAAAAATGTCCACAACAGACAGAAAACTGAAAGCAGTAAGGAAACAGAAAATCAATCTGCACTAGCTTATGATTCCCTCCTTGACTACTGCTGGACACTCACACACACACACACACACACACACACACACACACACACACACACACACACACACACACAGTTTCACTTTATTCTGTTTCTACATGTGGATGAGGAAATGAGACTTAGAGCAATTCACCCAACACAGAGCAACTTTAAAGCAGTTTAGAGCTGATGATGATGTTACACTGTTAAACTACGGTGCAGAACTGACTGAGACCAGAACTAAAATAACATCTTTACAACAAACTCATCCCAACATGTGACCTATTCATCTCCTTTTAAATGTTACACTGACATTCCTGTTCATCAGGTAACATGGATGTAGATGGATTCATCCTAATCTAACAGTCCTAGTGATTTAATGAGGTTGGGAAATATGATATGAAAGATGCTTTCTCAGTTTATTACATTGTGTGTTTACTGTGATCTGCTTACAGATGACACATTAGGGTGTACCTAATGAACTGGCACGTGAGTGTAACACTGGTTTGTTGTTGCAGGCTGGTAAAACTCTTCATTATTAATCTATAGATATCTGCTTGCACAAATGATTGTTTGAATGAATGAGTGAATGAATTAATTAATATCTTCACCTGTGTCTTATTTGAGTTACATAGAATCATCTAGTGTTATAACAGCTACTGTGTCTCTATGTTTATGTCATGTCTGAGGATTTCATGTGGAAAGTCACCAAATAAGTAAAAAGAATGAATACGAACTAGATCTCAGAGCATTTATTAGGACACAGTCTGTTCTCTCGGCTCAACCAGTCACATAGAAACAACAACAACACAGCAGTTTTCCAGGTAACATCAGGTCAACAACCTGCAGCACAAATGTCTAAAATAGTCCAGCAGCCTCTCATCATGTCCTCAGTTAATGTGGAACAGTTCAGTGTGACGTCTTTCTTCATATCTGATAGAATAAAATCACATCAAATCCTAAAATCCTGGACTGAGGTCTCTGGGTCAGCAGCACCACAGGGAACCGTGCTCTCCGCTGTCCTATTCACCGTGGACACCTCTGTCTTCAGCTGTAACACAGAGTCATGTCACCCGTAGACGTTCTCAGATCACACTTCAGTTGTGGGGTTTATCAGGGATGGACAGGAGGAGGAGGACAAGAATCTGGGGAACAACATCATCTCATGGTGCATAGCGAACTAAAGAGAGGGCAGTGGATTTCCAAAGGTCCAGGTCCAATCTGCAGCGTTTAACCATTAACGAGGAGTGTGTAGAGGTGGTTCAGACCTGGGTCCACATCTGGACTCAGTAAACAAAAAAGGTCAGAGCATCGTTGCCCCTGGTCCATTCTACTCTATGGTTTACTGGGGAGGCGGCACTAAGAAGGAGGACAGACTCATACAGAAGGAGGTCTCTGTGGAAGGGACAGAGATGGAAGGACCTCGAACAAACTCTGGTCCATCATGATCAATGTCCACCAACCTCTACACAGAACCATAGACAGACCAAGAAGACTCTACAATATTAATAATGATCCAAAAGGCGTTGAATAAAGGCAACTGGACTTGTAGAATTTCTTGAAGATGTTTCGCCGCTCATCTAAGCAGCTTCTTCATTTCTCAGAGACTAGTGGTAAGTTGACGTTTAAATAGGGCAGAAAATGATAGAAACCTGCTTGACCAGAAACTGGTGCTAATTTCCATAATGACTGGATACCAACCAGTTTATTTGAGTTGGGAAGGTGATCAGTAAGTAGCCTGTTGCTACTGAGAAGGTGATGTGCTGCCACCTGCTGCCTGAAACATGTCACTCCAGCCAGTTTATCAACCCCATTTGAATGCACAACCTTTAGAAAAAACGAGCCTTTAATTACAAACTAAACACTATGCTATGCTATTTTTGCATGTTTGAGTTCATCAAACTAATTTAAATATAAGACAAAGATCTGCCTGACACAGTGAAGTAGACCAAAGGACATCAGGAAGAGGTGTAAAGACATCCAGGAACAAATGAGAAAGAAAGTTACTGAGACCTGTCAGTCTGGAAAAGGTGAATAAGTCACGTGTAAGGCTTTGGTTAGGGATGGCAGAAATGGAGCATTAAAGATAATGAATTATTTGGAACGACTGAATCCATCTTATGGAACGTTTCAAGTGTTTTTGTGTATTTTTTTTTGTGTCCGTGTTTGTTTGGGTTTATGGTAGTATTTGTATGAAAGCACATTTTTTCAACCAGTCAGTATGAGTAGAGGGCACTTGTGTACGATATAGACATTAGTCAGTATTTAGAGGAGGTGCTTGAGTACGTTCAAGTGTTCTCATTCAGAAATTTCTCCTCTTGTTTAATATCTCTCCTGCTCTTGAGAAGATTCTCGTCTCTCGAGGGACGGATGTGACAAGAGTACAGCTGTGTGTCGGTTCCACAAATCCAAAGTGTAGATCAAGCTACTGCATGCGATGCATACATTTAACCTTTTTTTCCTCCTTCCTTCCTGTTGCCACACAGCTGACCTGGGAAGCTTTCTACCTCAGACCATTTCAAGTTCAACACAAGACACTCAGAGAGGCAAGACGTGGCTGTTTAATTACACATTACCAGGGCTTTTAAATGTTTCAGGCATACGGGGAAAAACACCAGAAATGATTAGTTTACATATAAAGCACATCTCATCTTCCACTACCTCTTGTCCTCACTAGAGTCGCCGGAGTTACTGGAGTCTATCCCAGCTGCAAAAACTGCAAAAAATTAAACAAAAAAAAATAAAATAAATGAAACTAAGAAGACATCAGGAAGGTATATGTGTGTATATATAATGTTATATAATGTATATAATGTTTTATTCATTTTCATATGCAGGTGACTGCACACTTCCCTGGGTGTCTCGCTGTTTTTACTTTAACCCAAGTCCAGTTGCCTTTATTTAACGCCTTCATCGGTTTGCCATGACCTGCTGACCTACTTTAAATTCACTTCATCCCTCTTCACATTTCCATTTTTATTTGGCCCATGCTGTGGTTCTCCTGTCTGTCAGAGGAAAGAAGAAAGAAGAAGCATCATCCCTTTTAATATTCTTGCAGTTTCTCATTCTGATTGTGAACAGTCTCAGACACAGAACAACCACCAGATTGATTAGATTTAACCACAAGGTGGAGCTCTCATGATGTTTTCACCTCTTAAATAAGCCCTTGATTGTGTTGGGAACGGTCTGTGTCTGCCTGCAGCAGCAGCAGCCCTGGTTTAATGAGCTCCATCTGGACGGCATTAGGATGTTCTACGGGTGTATGAGTTATCTCTGAGCAGGATACAGAGAGGCACTCGTTAACCGGTATGATATTATCAAAACTAAAGTGACGTAGATAAATGTGTTTATGCAAGTTACCCGGAGCTGGTCAGGGAGGATTGTTGGGTTTCTCCCTTTAAAGTCCGTGTGAAGAACTGAATAACAGGTTTACAGTACGTGGAAAACATTTGATTAAATAGTTTCAGTTTTTTTTTTTTTTTGCCACTATTCAAAGTAAATACTAAATAAATCAAAAACTAAGTGGTGACGTGTGAATGGGAATCATGTGATATATATTTATGGAAGGCATGATCCAGGTTAATCCACCTATAAATATGTCGAATCACATATTAAGTATTGATGTAGAAATGGAAGTGAATTTATTTGTACTTAACAAACTAAAACCTGGTGACTATTAAATTATACCGAGATGAGGAGGTGGGTGTGATCTGAAGAGGTCTGAAGTGACACAACTTCAGTTTGAAGAAAAAGTTTTGTTTTAGAAGAACAAAAAAGGCCTTAAATGATTCAGATTCAGAAAACTTTATTTGTCCCCAATATAATGCGTGAAATAACCAGACACTTTTAAGGAACAAAAAACATAAAATAGAACAATACATAAGCTCATACAACAATAACTCTGTCATTAATGTTCAAATCTAAACCACCCATGGAGGATGTGAAGTGAATAAAGTGCAAATGTAGAAAGGAATTATAGGGATACATTTATCCAACATTTCCATGTTACTGCAGAGGTAGCATTGGTAATAAATAACAATAAATGAAAATAAAAATACAGAATTCAAACTACGGTAAATGGATAAGGACAGTCAGCTTTGTGTGTCTGGGGCTTAATCAATCGATCAGCTAATTTTCTTTTGATCTGTGATCTTTGGTCCCGATAAGACATGATCACGGTTGACGGCTCAGAAAACCGGTTCAGGTTGTTGGCTCGCAGCCTGGATTATAAATATCTGCATACTCCTACTTCCTTGGAAAACCTTCCCTGCATGTAACGCCCACAGAGAGTGTGACAGGAGGATCGAGCAGCGGCAGCACCACCAACAGTCATGAGCTCCGTGGGTGAACGGATGAGCGGATGAATGGCTTCAGGAGAGACACAGCTGTGACGAGATGAATGGTGAGTGACACTTTACACCCAAAATAAGGCCGAGGTGCATTAAGATCCTGACACATTTTAGGTTCTGTCTTCTTTTCCGTGGGTAGAGGTGAAACCAGTTCTACCTGGTGTTTATTGACACATCACTGACTCTTTCTGGTTTGGCTCAAATTATACCTTGTTGTTACTTATAACTTTTTATCTGCTGAAAAGGAATGTGTCAAAGAAATGAAGGATTCAGAGATAAAAAAGAACCGAAGACAAATACTTGCACGTATGAGGGAATTCATCATGTCCCCTGACGGACATTTGGAAGGACTCGTAGTTGAATCCACTTAAGTGCTGTTGACAGGAGGCAGGGTCAGGATTTCACCAAGTTTCCATCAACATTGTGAGTCCGTGTCTCCCAGCTTTCAAGAGTAAACAGGGTTTTTCTTTGGAAATGACATCTAAAGGCAAACGGTCAAACAACAAGGAAGAGACGAGCAGCAGTGTTTGCTCCTGTTAGCCTTTCATCTGAGGCCACACATTAGAGTCAACCGTCATCCTTCATGTCCACCAGGTCAGCGAGGAGGTCACGGAGCACAGCATGAGCCGCTCTAGGAGTCAAATGTTTGTGTTTGTTGGGATAAATTTATGTGGGAAAAGTACATTCGCAGTCAGAGGACGCATGTCGCTAACGACCACTTGGTTTTCAGTCGCCTTATGGTCCAACACTCACTCACAAAGATCATTAGCGGCTAAGCTAACAGTTAGAGCTTTGTTGGCATTAAAGCTTTTTCCTCTTCTTTGTTCAATAAAATGAGAAAACAAAACATTGTAGCAAATATTGCAATACTGCATGCAACTAGCCGTTTAGCTTGTAAGCTGCTTAGGGGTTTGCACGCAACATGTTTCAAACCAGTGATTTGCTAAAATTAGTTCGCACCTGTAAAAAATGTTTGTTTGGCCATGTCTCAGTCAGCTGCATGCAAACACTTTGCAGAGATATTCGGTCATTTTAGCACCAGTTAGAAGCAAAAACATTGGTTCCAAAAATGACAGCTTTAAAGACCTGAAACTCATCAATGGATAAATCATAAATAAATTGATGTGATTAACTTGAAGAATACAACAAGAGGGAAATATCTGACAAATCTGAGCTTGTGTTGCCTGTTAGCCTGTCATTTCCGTATAAGAGGTGTTGGTTTTAAATGTATTTGTGACATTCCTGTTATGTTAATTGCTCTTGAGTCAACGTGGGGTTCATGAATGGTTGCGCTGGTTAGGCTTTATGAACGTACTCCAGTTTAAACCAAACATCACTGAAGTACTTCCAGCCCTAATGTCCTCTCACCAGAGCCCACAGTATAAACTCTGAACACGACGAACTGTTTTCACTTGAACTAATGTTAACAAACACGCTCCCTGCACTGCAGCAGTTTGTTACATAAATGCATTAGATAGCACAAAGAGTATTTACATTTCGTCAGATAAGCAAGCCGTTGAGCCGTCCAGACTTTTATTCAAATGAACAGTCAAGGAAATTAACTATTTTTATAACTTGATGATCTGGACTATAATAAAAAACAGCTTTGTTTAAAATGGACCGACTGGTTTGGTCTCATTTACCTAAGTCATAATTTTAGTCATCAGAGCCTCAGTTTCCTGGTTGTCTGGTTTTAGGGCTCTCGTGGCAGAAATGTCACAATTAAACTTTGCAGCTGGTTTCAACCCATGTTATGTTCATTAGAGTGGAAATCTGCTTGAGAAGGAAATGAAGCAAACAGTATTACCAGAAACATCTATTTACAAAGACATCTGCCCAATGGTTTGCAAGCCAGACCAGCACAGACCAGCAGATCCTTTAAGTCCTGCATCAGAGTCATTCCCACATGCAGTCAGACCTGCACACCTTCATCCGACAAAACATCAGCGGTGCAGGCGGGGTGCGGAGGTCTCGAACTAGTTCCCACAGGTAGAGAGGAGACAGAGAGGCGCTGGTCTCCTTGGCGACTGGGCTGAGGGAGTTTGGTGATGCTGAGGTACTCGTGGCCACATTCAGACAAGACATGAATGTTTAAATACAAAGGCAACCGCGCCCTGATATCATGTGGCTCTGAGCATAGCTGAGGAACCACAACCCTGGTGACGTCTCTCCTCACTGATGCTGAAGGTGTGTGTCTGACTACGAGCCAAGTGAAATCTCAACCTGTATCCTTCAGCCGGACCTCTGCCGACCAAATAATCAGTGGCTACGACGCTGATGGCTCTCCCTCGTCTAGCAGCCCTCACAACGATCAGCGAACACCGAAACCTCCAGCACATTTATTGAGTTCAGTATCCTTCTACCTAAACCCTGGTGCTTTTATGTGTATTTATACATGCACGGTATTCGTTTGTGTGTTCTTTGTGTTAAAAGGTTTGTATGGGCATAAGTGTATTATTTTACAACGTAATAAAGCAGTTTAAAATCTTTAGTTTGAAACACATAAGCTTAAAATGGGTGTAAAGAGTAAATAACATTTGTTTGTTTTCAGTTTTGTATTTTAAAATGTAATTGTGGTAAATCATCTGCGTCTTCCAGCGTAATAAGGGTTAGAGTCAGGGTTAGGGACAGGGTTATGGTTAGGGCCATGGTTCGTTGTGAATTGTGTGTCTGTTTCTGATCTTCGGTGTTCACTTGTTTTGTAGATTGCCTATTGGCTTCTCCCACAATGGCTGGTAACAACACAACCCAGGAGTCGCTGATAACGTGTGTTCATACTGACGACGCGTTCAAGTACATCGCCTACATCGTCACCTACCTGCTCGTCTTTCCCATGGCCTTTTTCGGCAACTTCGGAGCTCTTGTCGTCTTTTTCATGCAGAGGAAGCGCAGGTTTGGACATGTTAACACACAAACAGTCATATCTATGTGTGGAAGAGATCTTCTTCTCCTCACACTTTTATCTTTAGGGCTTCACGGCAGAAACATGTAAACATGCATCTCCATTATTCTGAGCTCCGTCTTTTCACCCCTTTCACTAAACATCAGACCACACCAACGGCTACGCTAATCTTTGTGACGTCTTTCAGTCAGAGCAACATGTTCAGGCTTTTCCACAGAAACTAAAATACAAACTTTATTTAGACATCTGCTACATCACCAAAGATGAGATTGGACCTAGCTACGGGAATTTCAGCCCATTCAGACACAAGATCACTTCTTCAAATCTTCAATTCTGAAGGTGTTTGATGGAGCTGACGGTGGTCAAGTTCTACCACCACATCAAGCCGTGCCTTTCTGAACAGTGGCCTCTTATCCGAAACATAAAGAATCTAAAAATGTATCTCATTCCATTTCCTTGTCGTGTCTTTGTTTGAAATGGGTGTGCACATTTACCTGGTGTTGTAGACAGAAGAAAGTGAGACAAACATGTTTACAGGTATTTGTGTTGCCGTTTGAACTTTCTAATGTAACATGTTGTTCTCAACTGGTCTGATTCTTACTGACACCTATTATCTGGGTGGTGCCGTCTGAGAAATGGATTGAAGAAGAACCAGTTGACTGTGGTTATGTATATCTGGGCCACAAATAATTATTAGTTTCACTACTGAAGAAGAATGTCACACAGCAACTTTGATTATTCAAAGGGACTTCCAGAAACTTTCCCTACGGGACGAACGGACCCAGGTTTAATTTAATCTGCAGAAAAATACTCTAAATTCAAAGATTTGATTGGAGCCATGTGGCCGAACTGACGCTGAACTGCTGCCCGCGGATTATTTTACGAGCCTCATTTGTTTAGCATGCGGAATTCAAATCAGGCTCTATGCAAACTTCACTTCACAAGACAACGTCAAAACAACTGTGGACATGTGTGCAGGCGTGTCCACACTAAAAGAAACGTTCTGCTGAGTTCCAAGCTCGAACAAAACCTTTCTTACTTTCAATTTTTAATGTTAAATTAATTTGTTTTATTTTTTAAATTAAATGTCATTAATCCCGTCTCCTCCTCCCGAAGCTCTGCCTCCTCCGTGGTCATGATAAACCTTGCCATATCAGACGGTGGCTTCTCCCTCTCCCTCCCCCTGCGGCTGGCTTATTACTTTAGGGATGGGATGTGGCCTTTTCCTGACTGGGTTTGCCGACTGTGCGTCTACGGCTTCTACGTCAACCTGTACACCAGGTAACACACAAACACACATATTTCCTTCACTTCATAGGACATCACACTTTCTAGCAACGGTCTCACCTTTAAGATAACATTTTAGGATAAAGTGTGGGGTCCCCATAATAAAATAACTAAATAGAATGTGTGTAGTACATCAGCCCACCTGTTATGGTTCATATATTGTATGATTTATGTGTTTATCTAATGAAGACACCACATCAACAACATGAGTAATACAAAGAAGGTAATTGTTCCTTCATTCCTTCCTCAGCATCCTCTTCCTCACTCTCCTGAGCGTGCTCCGCTGGATGGCCGTGAACAAACCCCTCATCCACAGGAAACATGCCACGTCCAATCGCGCCTTATTGGCCTGTCTGGGAATCTGGCTGTTTGTGTTCGCGTCCTCCGCCCCCTTCCTGTTCGACGGGATCTCATACAGGTGGAAGATCTTTACTCTTCTGGAATAACTGATTTATTTTACTCATTTTAACTTTTAACTTTCTGACAAACATCCTTTTATTTTATTATTTCATAACTTTATTTCTCGCGGTGGTTAGCACTGACGGCTCACAGGGTTCGAATGCATGTTCTCCCTGTGTCTGCGTGGGTTCTCTCCGGGTTCTCTGGCTTCCTCCCACCGTCCAAAGACATGCTTGTTAGGTTCACTGGTGATTCTAAATTGACCGTAGATGTGAGATAGACTGGAGACGTATCCGGGGTGGACCCCGTCTCTGCCCAATGACAGCTGGAAATGAGAACTTTATTTCTTACTCCATAAAACCTACAAATGTAGTTATAATAATCTACTGTTTTCAACCAGCCTCGGCGGAGTGAGTGAGACCAGTTGTTTTGATTTCATGCCTCCATCAGGACAAATTGCCAGTTTTTGACTGGTTCATATGTTTGTTTCTCTCTCAGGAATGGACAACCTCGTTGCTTCGAGCCGTCCAACCCGACCTCTTGGACTCGGGTCTTGATCCTGAACTACGTGGCGGTGCTTTTCGGCTTCATGTTTCCTTTCCTCACCATCGTCACCTGCTACAGTCGACTCGTCAAGCAACTGACGTCCCCCTCCGACTTCCAGGCCGGCAATAAAGTCAACAAACATCGCAGCCAGACCCGAGCCCGCTCGGTGCACCTGGTCGCCATGGTGACGGCGACCTTCTTGCTCTGCTTTCTGCCCTACCACGTGATCCGCTCGCTGCACCTGCATGCCATGTGCAGCGGCTGGAAGTGCAGCATCACGCGGCAGCTGCAGCGGGCGGTGGTGGTGACGCTGTGCCTGGCGGCGTCCAACAGCATGATCAACCCTCTGCTGTACTACTACTCCACCAGGACGTTCAGAGCCAAAATGAAGGACGCTCGCTCCTCGTTCCGCTCCAGTCGGGGGAATTCCTTCAGGTCTGGAAGGATGAGAAAGAGGAGCAGCACCATGCAGGGTGACAGTCAGCAACTTCCGTCTTGTTGAGCACCTCCCGCTTCAGCTCAGTGGCAACACAGCACTAGTGATGCCGTTCCTTAACTGTATTTATTTCTCTTAGAGCATTTGAAGCATGCTCCTGAAACATTTTCCTGTGCAATCATGAGAAGAAACTGTTGGACGTCCAGGACTGAAATCAGTGGCAGCTCTGCAGAGGAGGAGGAGGAGGAGGAGATGTCCTTTTAGACAAAGCTTGTAGTTCAGGCTGCTGACCATCCCTTAATCATGCTGCTATAGGTCTAGGCTGCTGCATGGGACTTCCTTGCTCCTCCCTGCCTCCTTCTGTCTCAGGCCTCTGGCTTCGGTCCAAGGCTTGAAAGTTTGAAAGTTTCTTCAGAAGTCTGTGAAGGTTCTCAGTCATCCAGGTCAGGTAATCCACAAGCTGTTAAAAGAAAAGGCAACAAGACTTGTAGAATTTCTTGAAGATGTTTCACCATTTATTCAAGTAGCTTCTGTAGAACTGAAGCTACAGACCTGGAGACATCCCTGTTCCTGGAGGAGGTCTCACATCAGCTGAAGGTCCCTCTGTGGTCCTTTAAACCGGAGTGACTGCTCCTTTAAAAGCTGACAGGGGAAGAGCAGTGAAACGAAGGCGTAGCTTCTGTAGAACTGAAGACGCTACTCGGATGAAACGTCTTCAAGAAACTATACATGCCCAGTTGCCTCTTTAATTTAATGACTGTTGGATTTCTTCAGGAGGTTTTTCTTTTTGTCCGTATAAATGAAATGTAAATAAGCTCATGAACCACTGGGTCCAGAGTGGTTTTATTTCCTGTGTGGGGGTGTGGTTGCTCAACTTCATGTGGTTCACGTGGATTTTACTCTGGTGTGTAGAACGTGGACATGTTTCCAGCAGAGTCACAGCGCCCCCCAGTGGTGTTAGACTTAAAGACAAAGCATCAGATCCGTCTCAGGGTGAACGATTCCAGATGTTTCTCCAGCTCATCTCATCCTTAACACACCAATGAGACAGTCATGTGGTTTTTCTTGACTCACTGTCACATATGTGGATTAATCTGGTGCTGCAAATACCAAAGTTTCCTTTGTAGTCATTTAAGAACATTTACACTTCGGAATGAATTCACAGGTACATTTATTTGACATTAAGCTGCACTGTAAATAACTGTAAATAGTCCGGTTTACGTCGTTTTCTCATTTTCTGTTTAAATACATTGCGTTTTACCGGGTCCAGGGTTTCCATCTTCTCCCGGTCGGGCCACAGATGTGATGAAGTTTTTTTATTATTATTATCTCGTTAGGTCAGTCAGTTGAGTTAAGATGTTGTTTTGTTGGCTGAAGATTTTGAGCAGAGTTCGTTCTGTCGGACTTGTTTTAAAGACCCTGTTACCTCCCGAGTTAGTTTGATTCATTTGTACAAGCTATAAGCAAACATGAGAATAGCAGCTCCCACAGCTGGATCAGAATAAACTCATTTAATAAACACTTAGTTCAGAAAACAAACTGATACCGCGACTGAATCTGTTTTCATTCATTCACTCTGCAGTTACAGCTGTTTAAACATTATAGTGTGTCATAACGAACTATTATGACCACTGACAGGAGAAGTAAATAACATCTAAAACATTTTGTGACAGTTCAGTGTCCTGCTGGGAAACCTTTGGACCTGGCATTCATTGGTGTGGACGTTACTTAGACATGAAGCCTCCACCTCAGACAGTTCACTGCTGCTGGATTGATTATGAGCTGAGAGGCTTAGTGACAGAGAGAGATAACACTAAGCTGGCAGCTACAAGATCCAACTGGACAAAGTATAGGAAATTAAGAAACTATGTAACTAAATGAATAGGTCAAAGAAAAATAATATATTTTTGAGGTAAATTATTTGAATACAAGAACAATGGGAAGAATAATGGGCCACTTGTTATACGCCAATGTTTATGAATTTACACTGAAACTTGTGATAATTGAAGAGGTAAAAGAGCTTCTGACGTATGTCAGTAAAATAATACACAACACTTAAGGAAGACTGAACATATCTCAGTACTTGTCACATCTTTAACTGCAGTCTCAGGAATCTTTGCTTTGGCATGAAGAACTCCAAGAATGCGTTAACTGTGTCCAGCTGTAGACCAATCAGCATCCTTCCTGTGCTCAGTAACATACCAGAGAGAATCGTATTCAGTCAAATATCTACATATTTTACCTATATAAAAACTGGGAAACAGAACAATCACTGGTGCTGCACTGACTGATTTCAGTGCGACATTTGATGTGATCGACCACAAGCTTCTACTAGAACAGCTCTGTGCTTGTGGGTTCAGTGTCAAAGCCACGAGCCGAGTAAAGATTCACCTACGCTCTAGAATGAAATGTGTATATTATAATGGTAACTCTTGGTTTCCACAGGGAATGTGCCCTGGTCCTTTATTATTTTCTGTTTTCACTAATGACTTGCCACTGGTTGTGAATAAGGCGACAGTGACTATATATGCAGACGATTCCACTGTGCGCGGTGCTGCAGACTGATACAGTGAACTTAACAGTTTCCTTCAGGAGGAACTAGACTCTGTCTCTGAATGGGTCCAAACCAATAGACTTGCTCTTAATACAATAAAAACTAAATGTACTGGCCTTCTGCTCTGACTCCAGGTTTGGGAGGGATCATCATCTCTAATTACACATCAAGTCAGTAAAGTCAAACTCTTAGGAGAGAGAAATTATCCTGGACCAAACATATTGATGACGTTGTTCTTAAAATGGGGACAGATGTTTTAGTAATTAAAAGATGTTCCTTATACTTGAATAATCTGGTACTTACTCACTTTAATTATTGTTCAACTGTATGGTCTTGTGCTTCGGTGTCAGAGATGCACACCAGCTCCGGTGGATGACTGTGGATGACTCGAAATCCTTTTTCCATGAAGTTTGTACAGTAAATACGCCCACATGGTTCTTCTCTAGAATCTGTCAGGGGCCAGAGACACCACATTCAAATGAATAAAAATAGACTGAATAAATAAATCAGTGTCTTAGAAGATTTATCTTCCCTATCCTTCCTCCTCCGCCTCCACTGTCTCCCACTGTCCTTCACTTTAGTAATTATTATCACGTTAATTATTAATTGTTTTGTATATGTCTGTTGGTTTTGTTTGTTTTATTTATCATCATTATTACTTTCTTTTTTTAATACTTATTAATGGAAGCATTGTTTTACTTCATATGTTCATTTTATATCCTTACTATGATATAAATAACAATGTAATAACTATTATTATTCCTGTATTATTGTATTAACTGGTAAACACACAAACTATGACAGGTCTCACACACACACACACACACACACACACACTGTTCATATCTTCTTTGTTGTTCATATCTGTATTGTATGTACTGTATTTAAAAAATAAATAAAATAAAATAAAATATCTTATAAGGCCGTGTTGTGACAGACAGACGTCGTAGAGGATCTGCTTTGAGCTCTGGTTTTTCCAGGATTTGATATAATTACAATATAAATAATTATAATTAACTTTGTCATTATTATTGTAACTATTATTGCTGCGTTGTATTGAGTTTGTTTGATATTATTTTCATTATTATTATTAATGTATTGTATGGTTGTTATGTGTACCAGGAAGCTTTTTATATTTTTGGGGAAGTTCAACATTATTTTGCGTATGTTTTATGATTTATTATATTATCAGAGTATGTTAGCATGGTAGCAGCTAACGGGGATCTTAATAAAAACAGACGAACCTAGACCAGACCAGACTCCATCTGTCCGATGAATGAAGACAACTATAACTAAGTATGAAGTGATCCCACTGCCTTTGACTTTGACTTTAAAGGTGAGAGGCTGTAATGAGGCGTCATGTCCAGCAGAGGGAGCGGCAGCTCTGCCTGGACCAGAGCCGTATATTAGAGAGAGTCTGGTCGACTCCAATCATGGCGCCATGTTTGCTACATCAGAGGTTAGATTCTACAGTGTAACTCTATGGGGAGGATGTGCTATGATAAAATAAAAGTTATTACCAACATCGGTCAATATGTAAAAGGTCCTCACTTAAATTTCCCAGCGTCTACTTACTTTAAATATCTTAAATGAGCTGTAAAATGCTTTGTAGCCCAATCACCTCATCAGTCATGGAGCTGTGTTTACCTTCTCCTCAGTCTCCGTGTTCATCCATCACCGTTAAAAGGTTCAAATTACTCAGAAAAATTATAAATACTGTTATTTAGTATTATCATTATAGCATTAGCGCGCAATTAGCTATAATAACTTAATAGTAAGTTATGTGTCAATTTGTTTCACAGTATATATGACGCTAGCTGCTATTTTAGCCTTTAGTCTAGATAACTAGTTAGCATAGAGCTAGCATAAGGCTAGGCTAACTTCAGACTTCATTCATGTGTAAAGTGGTGTTGGATGTTTCTGAGATCAAGGTTCACATTAATGATGGTGTGACTTTATTTTTCTATATAAAATCTTAACAAACGTCAAACAGAGACATTGACATTTACCTCATCACATAATAGAGAGAAACCAGCTGACATCCAGTTCTTCCTTTTAATCTTCTGCTCCATAACTTTCTCTGTTTTTATTCACTGGGGAAACGGTGGAGTTTCCTCCGTGTTTTCCTGATCCTGTGCTGGAGCCGTAGGCTGAGCACTGCGGCATATTTTACCTTTTAATCCAACTTTATTCTCTGTTATTGCCACTTCTCTATGGGTGAATATTGGTTAGATGGATCCAACATGGCGCCCATGAAACACGTGACCAGCTCAGAACCAATCAGCACAGAGGGACAGATCAGACGCTCTGTTCCCTGGTTGGACAGACTCTCTCTGATATATGGCTCTGGTCTGGACCCTTGTACCCTGTGACCTCTGACCCCAGAGCTCCACCTCCTCAGGGTTCAGTACGTCACATGTCCTCCCTGAGGACGTGGTGTGGACCAATCAGGACTCAGCTGAGCTGTGAATCAGCAGCAGGTCAAAGGTCAAAGGGGCAGAAACTGAAACGTATTTTATGACTCATCTTAACAGGTTTAGCCACACAATGGTAGTAACACAGTGTGTGTGTGTGTGTGTGTGTGTGTGTGTGTGTGTGTTTCCTGACTCCCAGGTGTTTCCTGACCCCACCCTCCCTTGTTTGTCCATACACTCGTATGTATTTCTATCCTAGTGAGGACCCTCAGTGACGTAACTCAACCCGAAGCCCAGATGACAGGACAGGTTTAGACTCTGAGTCCTGCGGCGAATCCTCCTTCAGGGAGATTATCTGACTAACATCATAAATCAGCTGATGACGGACTGACAGTTTAACCTTCTGCTGACAACGGTCTGAGAGTCTCAGAGACGTCCCCGTCTCTGGAGGGAGGACGTCCCTCAGCTCGGATCACATCAGCTGACGGACCCTCTGTGGTCCTTAAAACCGGACGGACTGCTCCTTTAAACGCTGCCCCTCTGCTTCTAATCTGGGGGAGGACACGGAGACAAAGATCGTCTCCTTCAGACAAGAGGAGCCACTCTGTCCGGTTGACAGGATCACAAAGAGGCCCTGCTGTGATTAATAGATAAAATAAAAATAAAAAAATCATCATGTACAAGAAATAGAGACCGAATAATATACATTGCACACATAGGAATGATGGTGAGGTGCATATTGATAAAAGATGAAGAAAAGGAAGCAGAGTCAGCCCAAGCCTCCATGGGGCCCTAAGAAAAATTAGATTTTGCTGTCGTCTATTTCTGCCAATGATCGTAATAAGTAATAATAATATAAAGTCACTGCAGCTCTGATTATCCCACTGTCAGTCTGACATGTCTCTACATGTCTCTGTTTGTGTGTTACATGCTGAGATGATGCTGTTGTTTCAGTTTAATGTTGTTTAACGAAGTTTGTGTTGGTTGCAGCTCGACAGCAGGGACAGAAAAAAACTGTTAGAACACACAAACAGAATATTTGGTTTCTTACTAATAAAATATATAATAATAATATCAAATCGAATTAAATTAAATAAACAGCTAAATATAAAGGAAACTCTTAAAATAACATAAATGAACAGAGATACCTGAAACAGGAATGGGTTAAGAAACAAATATAAAGTTGAGTAATTAGGTCTTAAAACGATGTAAATGTGTGTAAGTGATCAAATTAAACGACATTAATCCACACTTAAAACACACACATGTACACACATCTTAATGAGGGTCTCTGTGTTGACATGAGTTGATGCAGAAAGTAGATGTTTATTTTACTTAAACAACATATCTCAGACTTAGGGTTCTAACAGAGCACACGTCACATTAATGTTCGCTATCAAACGTTAGCGTAAAACTGTGTTTTGAAGCCAAACCGAGCACAAATATCAGGACCAACCCCGACAATCGACCCAGTCACAGTTAAATCTCAGTATCACACAAATACAAACACGTTAGCTTGAACATTAAGCTGTTTAACCGGACATTTAAAACACACATTTCTCTAGCCTTTAGCTAGCTAGCTAGTTTATTATTAACGGCCTCATCTCCTGAAGGAAATGTCCTGTCTTGTGACGTTGTTTTGCCTCCAACCACCTGCCACAACATTACGGGTGCAGCAGAGCTTTGACATTTACAGAATAGCATCAGCAACAGCACTATGCTGACAGAAAACTATGTTTCATACAACAATATAGCTGTGGCCATGTAGAAATCATCACTCATGCATGTAAATTTAATAATCCTTTAATTAAATTAAATTCTTTGTTAATTGCCGGCTGGTGGCTGCAGAGTCGTAAACAGGCGCTTAGTTAGCTTAGTTAGCTCTGAAAGGAAGAGAGAAAAAAGTGAAAATGTGAACCATAATGTGTAGTATGATTAATTAATTAGTAAAATGGTCCTTGTGAAACAGTAACCAGCAGCTACATGGTTTATTTATCCCGCGTATGGGAGACACGTCCTTGTCCTTGTTTGACGAGACATTTGACAGGAATGTTTTTATAAAAATATAGAGAGAAAAGTAGAAATAAAGACGTTGTGCTTGTACAACCCTAGAGTCTTATTGTAGGACATTAAAATACTCTTTTTGACTTTTCCTGTGTTAAATCCAGATGAATGAATGACTCACGTCTGGTTCCTGGTCCTAAACTAATGTCAACATGTATTTATCACATTAGAACATCATTAGAAACATTAGGACACTTGTTCTTCTTCATGGTTCCTAATAAACCAGTTCAGAGGGGGACCTTGTAGACCACATTAGACCCTGATTAGACCTGACAATGTTTCCTGGATCTTCTCTGATTGGCTCAGTGAAAACCACGTGACACTAAACCTGAAGTTACCAGACATGTCTCCTTTAAGGGTTAAAGGAGCTGAGACTAGAAGAATGTGTTGGTCCCAGGAAACTGTGTCAGAGTGAGACCTCTGTCTGTCGGGGACGAACAGCGCGTCCCCGCAGGGCTGACGGCTCACGGGGACGCGCCCGCAATCACACGCACTCACCCGCCGCGCGGCCAGGCCACCGGCCAGCCTCTCTGCCTCTCTCCCCCTCTTCTCTCTCCTTTCCTCCGGTTTCCGTTCAAACTTTCCGCTCGGACCCGGTCCGCCGGTGACCCCCCCCCGCCCGCCCCGCCGACAGCAGCCGGAGAAGCGGCCACCGGCCGGACAAACTCCCGGATTACCGAGTTTTCAGAGCCGGACCTGCCGTGATTCACCGCGGGCCTCAACTTTCCTCCACCTCCGTTCACCGTTTTCCTCCCTCCACCCACGGCCCCCCGTTACCGGACGGTGACGTCAGCTCGGGGGAAAAGTTGAGAGCGAGCCGCCGTTGAACCGGAGCGGAGCCGGTTAGAGTCCGTTAAAACTTTTCTTCCAAGGCGGAGACACAGCAGCGCCCCCCCCCCCCCCCCGGCTTCCCCGGTACCGACAGGCCCGCACCGGGACCAGGACCGGGACCGGGACCGGGACCGGGACCAGAGAGGACCCACACACCGATCTGTCCGTTTATTTGTTTGTTTATGTCCCGGATGGAGACTCTGTGAACGGGTCAGCGCGTGGCCTCCACGAGACTCGGTTTCCGTCGCTCCGGTAGAGGTGAGTCACGACCCGGTCGGTACCGGACAACAGCCCCGCTCCAATCGGAGCCACTGGCTACCAGCACCCCGGTGTTACTGATCCGATCAGCTGATCCGATCAACAACAATCAGCTGATCGGATCAATAACAAACAGCTGATCCGATCAATAACAATCAGCTGATCGGATCAATAACAATCAGCTGATCGGATCAATAACAAACAGCTGATCGGATCAGAATCAGCTGATCGGATCAGTATCAGCTGATCGGATCAGTATCAGCTGATCAGATCAATAACAAACAGCTGATCGGATCAGTAACAGCTGATCAGTAAATACATGATGAATGTAAAGTCAGTGTGTTTATGTGATTGTGTCACAGCTGAAGTTTCAGATCATTTCTGATCTGTTCATGTTTCATTCAGCCTGAGCTCAGTGGTTTATTTACACCATCATCATCATATAAGTGATCAGAAGTGTCTGTGTGTCTGTTTGTGTGAGTGTGTGTTACTGTGTGTGTGTGTGTGTGTCTGTGTGTGTGTGTGTGTGTCTGTGTGTGTGTTTAAACGTAGCAGTGTCCACACACTGACAGAATCAGACTCACTTCTCTTGCTCATGTCTCCGGCTAAAGTTAGTCTGAGAGGCTACAGCAGCTCCCAGCTGGCATCTCAGCTATCTGAGCGTGTGTGTCTGTGTGTGTGTGTGTGTGTGTGTGTGTGTGTGTGTGTGTGTGTGTGTGTGTGTGTGAGTGTGTGTGTGTGAGTCGTGTGTGTGTGTTGTGTGTGTTGTGTGTCTGTGTGTGTGTGTGTGTGTGTGTGTGTGTGTCTGTGTGTGTGTGTGTGTGTGTGTGTGTGTGTGTTGTGTATTTTTAGCTGCATGTTGTTTGGATTCATGCTCTGATGTTATTAGGCAACAGCACAAAACCAATAACCTGAGGCACAGACACACAGTAACACACACACACAGTAACACATATACACTACTTCAACATGACACTTCTGTGTGTGTTACTGTGTGTGTGTGTTACTGTGTGTGTTACTGTGTGTGTGTCCACATGAGGAATGTTAAATGTCTGCTGTGCCACATGTTAGCACTCAGGCTAATGCTGCTCTATACATGAGTTAGCATCCAGTGTTAGCATGTAGCTGGAAGCTTCTTCTTCTTCTTCTTCTTCTTCTGCTTCTTCAGGTCGTGGCTCCTTGTTCCTAACCTCCTGCCTCGTGTCGTAGTTTACCTGTAGACCTGACTCTCAGATTAATCAGAGCTGGTCTCAGACCTGGATCCAGACCTGGACTCAGACCTGGACTCAGACCTGGATCCAGACCTGGTCTCAGACCTGGACTCAGACCTGGTCTCAGACCTGGACTCAGACCTGGACTCAGACCTGGTCTCAGACCGTCGTCCTGGGATGTGAGATGTTCACGTTTTCCTGGGCGCGTTTCCTCGTTAGTGTTTCCAGCTCTTCCTCCATCTCTGACATTTTTAACCGGTTCTGAGGAGCTTCTCCAGGCTCATGTTGGGTGAAATGTTTCCAGCAGGAAGCACAAACAGAAATGAAGCCGAGTCTGTGCCAACTTGTGCTCAGGTTGTTGTTGTTGTTGTTAGAGAGCGATTCAGATTTATCAGGTGCAGGTAGCGATGAGTCACGGCGGCGCAGGCAGCGTCCGAAGGTTCCTGCAGACGGGTCCTATAAAAGATAAAAGAAGGCGTGTGAAATATAAAAGAGCCCGAAGACTCTCAGAGGCTTGGTTTTAAGGACAACTTATCATCATCAGGCTAATGTTAGCTAGTAATGCTAGCTACGTGCTAGCTGTTCGCCGCCCGTGTGTCGTCTTTATTTTGAGTCAGTTTTAGTTTTCATGTGAAATGTGCAGCGTATTTTTCCTGCGTCATTTCTTCCCTGACACGTTTTTATTGGTTTGGAAAATAACATGTCCATCAGCTGCTGTTACACAAACTCGTCCTCACACGTACGACAAACAGCTTCTGGTCGCACAATATGAGAAAAAAAAAAAAACAGGTGCTTCTTCTACTGATTTTACTTTTTGTTTTTAGAAACAGAGAATTTGTTTGTCCATTTTTTTCCCCGATAGAGAAAAATACCTCAGATTTCATTTTAAAGTTTAGAATATTTAAATTTTATCGTCCGTTCCTGAGCTGAAAACCCAACGAGTAAAACTCACGGACCGAACGGTTCAGACCTTGTTTTCTGCAGCCGGGCTCCGTCTGCACATGCTCAGTAGGAGGAGAGTCTCCGGTCTCTGGACTAAATGAGGCTGAAGTGGATCGTAAAGTGATTTCGTTTTATCGCGTCTACATATTAACCACCAGTCACTTGAAGCAGCTCTTTGTGCCCAAAGTCTCAGTTTAACCTTTGAAAAGCAAGAAAAAATATGAGACAAATTTACCCGACGTCCTTCTCCTCTTCAACATCTAATCATCCAATCATTTCGTCTGTAACGTGTGGCGGCTGCAGTGAGGAGTTCAGGTCAGACCTGGTTTTAGGAGCTAGTGGTCGACTCTCAAAGCCCCAAACACTAAACGCTTCAGTGCAAAGAACTAAAGCTACGTGTAATCAACAACCGTGCAGTTTCTTACTTTATCCAAAATGTTCAGCTGCTGTCGTCAGTGTCGTTTTTACAGAATCGTCCCCCGGGCCAGACTGGACCCTCTGACGGGCCGGTTCTGGCCCCCGGGCCGTATGTTTGACACCTCGGCTCTGGAGGGTCCGGGTTGGTGGTGACGCTGCTGTTTATAATCCCATGTTTGAGCTGAAGTCATGTGACCCGGCCGTGTGTGTTTTCTCTCCGCCAGGGCCCCCGGGGCTGTTTGCCGTTCAGACACAATGCTCGTATTTCTCACTGCACTTGAAGGCAACACGCGGCCGCCTGTCATGGGAACAGGATGTAGAGACGCCTCAAACCAAACGGCGTTAAATGTTCTGTACGGACGAGGCGTCAGGTCCAGCCCGCCGCTAAGTTTAGCCCGGTGTGTGTGTGTGTGTGTCTGTGTGTGTGTGTGTGTGTGTGTGTGTGTGTGTGTGTGTGTGTGTGTGTGGTATGAAGACCATTCATTATCACATTCCTGCAGGGAGGCCTCCACATGGGAACGACAGGCTGAAGAACAAACTGACGTCGTTCATTTCTCGCGGCTCCTTCTCGACACAGAACGTTTACCTCGCGTCCGGTTACCGCTCTGTGATTGGTCAGAAGTTGGAAGTGGGCGTGGTTAGATGTAAAAAACGGTCGCAGTGGATTCATCATCAGAACCAGTCGCAGAGATAAACGTGATAAACGGGACGTCCTCTTTAAACGTAGCTCACCTGTAATAATCCAGAGACGTTTCCACCTGAACATCAGCCACAAACCACAGGGAAGGAAGCAGACACATCCGCCAGAAATCACATAAAAAAGGTTTAAGTTCTGAGACATGAAACGAGACGGAAAAGAACCGAGGGTCTGAGGACCTGTGGAGACAGAACGTATGGACACGCGTGAGACGTGAGGACGGATCACGTCTCAAAGCTCTGATGGACGTCAGACCTGGATCACATGACTCCAGTGGATCAGTGGTCGACCGGTTAGAGGAGGAATCGCACCGTTTGGTGTCTTCAGGGGGACCAGGCGTCTCCAGGGGACAGTCCCCGTCCTGGATGACCTGTCCCCCCGGCTCTGACTGGACCTGGTGCAGGTTCCAGACCCTTCGTGGTTAAACAACACAACTTTATCCTTCACGATATGTTTGTGTAGCAGGTGTGAAAATATTTAAGAGGTTTTATCCTGAAAAAGATTCAGTAGATTTGAAGCTTTTATCAGTTTATCTGCTGCTGTCGACGTCACCGACGTTTAAACACGTTTAGATGTGAACAAATCTCTCAGATCCAATGAAACCGTGATGATTCCTGTTGTTTAATCAGAGGCGGCGCTAACACGAAGCTACGCTACAGTATTTACTGCTCGTCCCAGTGAGACGGTCCGTCCTCAGTCCGTCCTCAGTCCGTCCTCACTCCGTCCTGGATCCGTCCTTGATCTGTCCTCCGTCCATCCTCAGTCCGTCCTCGGTCCGTCCTCGGTCCGTCCTTGATCTGTCCTCGGTCCGTCCTCATTCCGTCCTCCGTCCGTCCTCAGTCCGTCCTCCGTCCGTCCTCAGTCCGTCCTCGGTCCGTCCTCGGTCCGTCCTTGATCTGTCCTCGGTCCGTCCTCATTCCGTCCTCCGTCCGTCCTTAGTCTGTCCTCAGTCCGTCCTCAGTCTGTCCTCGATCCGTCCTCAGTCTGTCCTCATTCCGTCCTCCGTCCGTCCTCGATCTGTCCTCGGGCCGTCCTCAGTCTGTCCTCATTCCGTCCTCGGTCCGTCCTCGATCTGTCCTCCGTCCGTTCATTCGTCTCAACCTGTAGAAAATGTCGTGAACAATAAATACCATGAATGTTCGTAGCGTCCAACTCTGCACAAACACGAGGCTGATCTGAGCGCGTGGTGGCTGACAATGAACGTCCATGAAACCGGACTGTGGCCGAGCAGAGGCTGGAACCAGAACCAGGCTGGAACCAGAACCAGGCTAGAACCAGGCAGGAACCAGGCTAGAACCAGGCTAGAACCAGGCAGGAACCAGGCTAGAACCAGGCTAGAACCAGGCAGGAACCAGAACCAGGCTAGAACCAGAACCAGGCCGGAACCAGAACCAGGCTAGAACCAGGAAGGAACCAGAACCAGGCCCTCGGGCCTCGTCTCTAAGCTGCTGGTCTGGTCAGTGCTTGGTCTCCTCCAGCTTCACACTCAGTTTGACCTGTAGTTACCTACAGATGTTGGAGTCTGAGCAGATGTGACGTCTGAAACGTGGACGAGGAGGAGAAGAAGAAGAAGAAGAAGAAGAAGAAGAAGAAGGAGTGTGTATTTGTGTTGTGCGTCCTCGTTGTTGCGTCTGGTTTCCGTCTGGAGGTGAAAGACCCGGTTCTCGTTTAAACAGCTGGTTAGTTTGAGCAGCAGCAGCTGAACCAGCCGGGCCCGTCCAACCAGCCGCTGTGTGTGTCCCTGTGTGTGTGTCAGTGTGTGTGTCACTGTGTGTGTGTGTGTCGGGATGCCTGCAGCGTGAAGTCAGACTTACAGCCTGTGGTATGAAGGCTGCTCACTCACCTCCACTCTCACACAATAAGATTAGAGCACAATCCAGTATCTGTGGCCACCATCTTGTCTCTGTGTGTGTGTGTGTGTGTGTGTGTGTGTGTGTGTGTGTGTGTGTGTATTTGTGTGTGTCTCTGTGTTGACAGAGCAAACACACACTCTGCTGCTGCTTTCACTCTCTGTGTTTAGTGTGTGTGTGTGTGTGTTTAGTGTGTGTGTGTTTAGTGTGTGTGTGTGTTTAATGTGTGTGTGTGTTTAGTGTGTGTGTGTGTGTGTGTCTCGCATTTAAAAGAACATTCACATTCAGATGTTCATGTTCCTCAGTGAATCCAATGGAACAAACATTAAATGTGGTTAATAATCAGATTTATCAGAAGTAATAAAAACACACACAGTTTGTCCTGAGATGGTGACAAAATGTCTCACAATGTCCTTAAAAGACACAATTAAAACCTGTCAAATTTATCAACAAAATAAAAAGGCAAATAAATAAATAATGTTCAGAAATAGAAAATATTTCATAAAACTGATGAATATTATCAATAAAATTTATTTATTTAAAATATTGAAACAATAAAAATAATTAAAAAAAATAAATATATATATATATATACATATATATATATATATATGTATAAATGCAGAAAGAAATCTGTGAAAAACATGTTGAGTGGGAAAAATATAAAATGAATTCCCAAAAATTTACTAAAACATTATTGTTGGTAATAAAATGTTAATAGAACTTTTTATTATTATTTTAATATTTTTTGTAGTAAATGTGAAATTGAATGAGTGAAAATAATTCAGAAAAATTCAGATTAATAAAACACACACAGACACATACACACACACAGACACAGACACAGACAGACACACACACACACACACACACTAGACACACACACACACACACACACTAAACACACACACACACACACACACACACACACACACACACACAGACACACACACACACACACACTAAACACACACACACACACTAAACACACACTGAGTTTTCATGGAGGAGCTGGAGAGAATCCAGGACTCATCATCTACTGTGTGACTTTGTTACTGCAGGAATGTCAGTTATGTGTTTATCACACACACACAGTAACACACAGTAACACACACAGTAACACACAGTAACACGCACACACTAACACACACACACACTAACACACACCAGCTGACTACCAGTGACTCTGACAGATGATTGATGACTTGCATCAATAACCTGCTGCTGTTTGCTTAACACAATAACACACATACAGTAACACACAGTAACACACACAGTAACACACACACAATAACACACATACAGTAACACACAGTGACACACAGTAACACATACAGTAACACACACAGTAACACACACAGTAACACACACATACAGTAACACACAGTAACACACACAGTAACACACACACAATAACACACATACAGTAACACACAGTGACACACAGTAACACACACACAATAACACACATACAGTAACACACAATAACACACATACAGTAACACACAGTAACACACACAGTAACACACACACAATAACACACATACAGTAACACACACAGTAACACACACAGTAACACACACATACAGTAACACACAGTAACACACACAGTAACACACACACAATAACACACATACAGTAACACACAGTGACACACAGTAACACACACACAATAACACACATACAGTAACACACAATAACACACATACAGTAACACACAGTAACATACAGTAACACACAGTGACACACAGTAACACACACACAGTAACACACACACAGTAACACACACAGTAACACACAGTAACACACAGTAACACACAGTAACACACACACAGTAACACACAGTGACACACAGTAACACACACAGTAACACACAGTAACACACACAGTAACACACAATAACACACACAGTAACATACAGTAACACACAGTGACACACAGTAACACACACACAATAACACACATACAGTAACACACACAGTAACACACACAGTAACACACACATACAGTAACACACAGTAACACACACAGTAACACACACACAATAACACACATACAGTAACACACAGTGACACACAGTAACACACACACAATAACACACATACAGTAACACACAATAACACACATACAGTAACACACAGTAACATACAGTAACACACAGTGACACACAGTAACACACACACAGTAACACACACAGTAACACACAGTAACACACAGTAACACACACACAGTAACACACAGTGACACACAGTAACACACACAGTAACACACAGTAACACACACAGTAACACACAATAACACACACAGTAACATACAGTAACACACAGTGACACACAGTAACACACACACAGTAACACACAGTAACACACAGTAACACACACAGTAACACACAGTGACACTATCTGAGTTTTTCCAGCAGAACAAACAGTGATGTTTGACCTGAGGGCGTTCGACATAGACGAACAAAGAGAGAGAGAGAGAGTATGAAAAACTAGAGACAATGAGACGAAGACAACTAGGAAAGAGGGGATGAAGGGGACTGTGGTTTCCACGACGACGAGGAGACTCATAACACAGGACAGGAATGTAGAGAGAGGGAGGAAGGAATGAAGGAAGGAAGGAAGGAGGGAGGGAGGGAGGAGCTGAGGGAGGAGTAATGAGAGAGAGATAAAAACAAAGGGTTGAAGGAAAGAACAGACGGAAAGTAGAAGAGGAGTAAAGATGGAAAAAGGCAAAAACAAATACTACAAGTATAAGTATAATTATAGTATAAGTATAAGTTGAGTTGTATATGAAGCACTTCAGGGCTTTTAAGTTGAAAGGACACGTCATCTACCTACCAGCGCTTAGCTCCGCCCCCTACATGACATCTACCTACCAGCGCTTAGCTCCGCCCCCCAACACGTCATCTACCTACCAGCGCTTAGCTCCGCCCCCTACACGACATCTACCTAACAGCGCTTAGCTCCGCCCCCTACACGACATCTACCTACCAGCGCTTAGCTCCGCCCCCTACACGACATCATTCATCCTTTATTACACTAATACACTAACACATGATCCTGAAACACACGCCCCCTAAAAATATACATCTCACTCCAAGCAACGTTCAAAACACTAAATGATTGTGTTCTTTACCAAGGAAACGTAGAGAACGTAGAGTCCTGAGACAAATAAATAAATGTATATGTGCTACAGGCCAAACGTTCAGGTTTCAGGTTCCTGCTCCTTAAAAAGCAGAACCACGACACAGAGATGATGCGGTGGGTGGTGGTAGGTGGTGGTAGATGGTGGTAGATGGTGGTAGATGGTGGTAGATGGTGTAGGAGCAGCTCCACCCTCCAGCCTCAGCTCCATCTGGACTCTGGTTTGTTTTGCAGCGAGTGGACGGAGGTGAAGCTGGGAAAGCTCGTCCTGGCTCAGGGACAGGGACCACGTTTGGTGTTAAAGCAGAAACCTCAGAAACTACCTGACACTCGTATAACGTCATGTTTATCCTGTTACACCCGTCAGAGTTTCACCTGTTTACGTCCAGACTCCGTCCGTAGAGTCAACACTCACATGTGTGTCAGGTCAAACTGTGGAAAGAGTGAATTAAACAGTGAGGGAGGAGGAAAAGGAAGAACTGGGGCTGGAAAAAAAGAGGAGAGGAGAGGAGAGTCATGAAATGAAAGGAGGAGAGACGGAAAAGAGACGGAAAAGAGACAAAAGAGACGGAAAAGAGACGGAAAAGCATTGACTGTAAAACGAGGGATGAGAAAAAGAAAAAGGATGAAAGGTTGAGGTGTGAGGAACAGCTGAGGTTCTGTGCCGTCTGTCATGCTGGTGTTTTCTGATTGGCTGTCCTCAGGCCTGGTGGGCGGAGCTACAGGATGGCGGGTGCATCGGTGAAGGTGGCGGTCCGAGTCCGACCGTTCAACTCCAGAGAGACGGGACGCAACGCAAAGTGTGTCATCCACATGCAGGGAAACAGCACCTGTAAGGCCAGCGCACAACTACACAACACAACAACACAACACAACAACAACACGACAACAACACAACAACACAGCAACGCAAAGTGTGTCATCCACATGCAGGGAAACAGCACCTGTAAGGCCAGCGCACAACTACACAACACAACACAACAACAACAACACGACAACAACACACAACAACACAACATCCACATGCAGGGAAACAGCACCTGTAAGGCCAGCGCACAACTACACAACACAACACAACAACACAACAACACGACAACAACACACAACAACACAACATCCACATGCAGGGAAACAACACCTGTAAGGCCAGCGCACAACTACACAACACAACAACAACAACACGACAACAACACAACAACACAGCAACGCAAAGTGTGTCATCCACATGCAGGGAAACAGCACCTGTAAGGCCAGCGCACAACTACACAACACAACACAACAACACAACAACACGACAACAACACACAACAACACAACATCCACATGCAGGGAAACAACACCTGTAAGGCCAGCGCACAACTACACAACACAACAACAACAACACGACAACAACACAACAACACAGCAACGCAAAGTGTGTCATCCACATGCAGGGAAACAGCACCTGTAAGGCCAGCGCACAACTACACAACACAACACAACAACACAACAACACGACAACAACACACAACAACACAACATCCACATGCAGGGAAACAGCGCCTGTAAGGCCAGCGCACAACTACACAACACAACAACAACAACACAACATCCACATGCAGGGTAACAGCACCTGTAAGGCCAGCGCACAACTACACAACACAACACACAACAACAACACAACAACAACACAACGCACAACATAACAACAGCAACGCAAAGTGTGTCATCCACATGCAGGGAAACAGCACCTGTAAGGCCAGCGCACAACTACACAACACAACAACAACACAACAACAACACAACGCACAACACAGCAACACAACACAACACAACACAACACAACACAACACAACAACAACAACACAACAACAACACAGCAACGCAAAGTGTGTCATCCACATGCAGGGAAACAACACCTGTAAGACCAGCGCACAACAACAACAACACAACGCACAACACAACAACAATACAACAACACAACAACAACACATCAGGACACAACAACAACACACAACAACGCAACAACAACACACAGCAACGCAACAACAACACACAACAACACACAACAACAACACACAACAACACACAACCCATCAGGGACGTGGTTCTGGTCTGTGGCTGAGATGAAAGAAATGACTCTGGTCCTGACACCGACAGAGACGAACCCGTTCGCTTTTCTTTGTGTGTCTGTGTCTAAACGTCGCTGGTGAAGACAGGAAGTGATGAGGACAGAGGGAGAAGTGGTGACATGTTAAACCCTGGTCAGAGGCAGGAACCAAACGGACATTTCACGATGGACGACTCTCACGTCTCTGAAGGAACCAGAGACACTTTTAGTGTCGGGCTGAAGTGAAACCTTCAGACCCAGAACTCTGCACGAGGTTCACCTCATTTATGACAGACTGTCCCTGGAGGACTGTCCTCAGCAGCCACGTGTCCGTCTGAACGCACTCTCACCCACACAAACATCGTCCAGCCTCGTGTCCCCCCAGTTTAAGGGTACAGGGGACGTCCACATACTTCTGGACTAGTGGAGTTTAATGATCCAAACTTTCCTTTTATTTCCAGGCATCACCAACCCCAAACAGACCAAAGATGGAGCCAAGAACTTCACCTTCGACTACTCCTACTGGTCACACACCACGGTGATCACACCATCGCACACACACAAACACACACACACAGGAAACCCGCACGGCCGCAGTGATAACCGGGCAGTGTGTTTGTGTTCCTGCAGGCTGATGACCCCGGCTTCGCGTCCCAGAGGCAGGTGTATAAGGACATTGGAGAGGAGATGCTGCTGCACGCCTTCGAAGGTACGGCTGCTAATGTCTGCTAATCTGCAGCCGCCAGGTTCAATTACCGTCCACCACATCTGTCAGACCGTAACATCTGGAGACGACCAGTCTAACACGACGCAGGACCAAGCTGCTTCCCACCGAGTCTCTGCTTCAACCTTGGTAGAAGACGCTGACTTCAAACTATAGACCAGCTTTTAAGTTGTGTTGCTGGGCCACGTAAACCTCTCGATCTGGACTCCAGAGGGTTGAATGATAAATGATAACGCAGCTAATGAGCCTCAGCTCGATGCTACAGGAGCTAATGAGGCTGGCGGTGATGTGATACTACATAGGCTAATGCTAATAGACTTTGCTGCAGAAGCTAGTTATGATGCTAATGCAGTGACTCCAGGACATTAGATCTTAGTGAGGAGGTGGCGGTTGAGCCCGTTGCTACGTATGATATGAGGCATCATTTCATTGATGCTAAAAGCTGGAGAACATCACACTTTTGGTGCTGATGTTCACAGAATGGAGTCACATCGACAGACTGAAGAGGAAATAAAGAGTAGATCTGCTTTAAAATGTCTCAGTGTTCATAGGCTGATTATTGGATTTGTTTGCTCCCATTCGTTTCCCATGATGCTCCTCCCTGCTCGTAACAGATCTCACCTTCAGAGCTAAGGTTCTTCAGGAACAGCTTCTATCTTTACCGCCATCTACTCTATTCATCATATTTCACAGAGTTTCCGTAGAATTTCTCCACTAGGAGCAAAACTTTATACTAAGAATCTTTTGGGATACGGCCCCAGATGTTTAGGGATGATGCTACAGAATCTGGTCTTAATACGACTTAATACTAATAAAGCTACAGATGCTAATGCTAATAACAATCCTATTACGTTAGCGCTGCTCCTAATGAAGCTACATGTGCTAATAAGTGACATTTCAGATGCTAGTTGCTAGACATGTGTCTGATTTTAATAATGTCACCGTACGCGCTGGTGCTCATGTTGCTACAAATGCTAATGCTGCTAATGCTCCTATTGAATGTCATCTCAGATATTAGCAATGATCCTAGCGAGGTTATTTAAAGATACCAGTATTATTGTGGAAGCCACTGATGCTGATATTAAATAGGTTGTTTTTAACACTCTGTTATTTTTCCAGGATACAATGTTTGCATTTTTGCGTACGGTCAGACGGGCGCAGGAAAGAGCTACACCATGATGGGCAAACAGGAGCCTGGACAGGAAGGGATCATCCCACAGGTAGCTCACGGTTTGATTGTTGTAGTGGATAAATACTGAGTCTCATTAATGATCTTTAATGTTCATCTGTATTTGTTTCCAGCTGTGTGAGGATTTATTTTCAAGAACAGGAGAAAACACGGATCCAGACCTGACCTACTCCGTGGAGGTAAACCTCCGACCTTTGATCCATTGGCTCAGACCGGTTCACTGATCGGATGCTGATTGGCTGAGCTCCGTCTCCTCCGTCTGCAGGTGTCCTACATGGAGATCTACTGCGAGCGGGTTCGGGACCTGTTGAACCCAAAGTCCCAGGGGACTCTGCGGGTCCGAGAGCATCCCATCCTGGGGCCCTACGTGGAGGATCTGTCCAAACTGGCTGTGACCGGATTCACCGACATCCGGGACCTGATGGACGCCGGCAACAAAGCTCGGTCCGACCCCAGAGCGGTGATGGTGAAGGGGTGGGGGAGGCGTCAGCGCCGGTCTCTCATGTTTGTGTCTGTCTGGTTGTTGGTTTCAGGACGGTTGCAGCTACAAACATGAACGAGACGTCGTCCAGGTCACACGCCGTCTTCACCATCGTCTTCACCCAAAAACGACGCGACCAGATGACCAGCCTGGACACTGAGAAGGTGGGTGGGATTTGTCTTCCTTATTAAGCCTCAGGAGACACGCCAGTGCGTCCAAGTCACGTGACCTACTAAAGACGACGTAGCAGCAAGACGCAGCGACACTCGATCTTCATTTCAACTTTTGTAGAAAGCACTAATTTCAAACTATACCAGCGACCTGGTGGTATTTAAATCCACCTTTGCCAATGAACACATTAATGATTGATTTAATGGTTTCATCTAAACCGGTGAATGGTTCAGTGACCTTTCGACTGACGTCTGTCCAGACCTTGAATTATATTATAGCACATCCTTCATGACTCTTAAGTGACAGATCAAACAAAAGTCACATAAATGTAAAAGCTCAGCCCTCAATCACAGAGATTTGCACTGGATTATTATCAGAGGACCTCTGTGTTAAGAGAATTATGGTGGTGTGGTATTTACGGTGTCATTTGTACTTAACAAATCACAGACATGGACGATTCACACGGGATTTAGATTACAGACGACCTCAGTGATTGTTAGAAATGATAAAACTACTCCTGTGCACTTATATCAGGGTTCCTGCAGAGGCTTAAAGTCTGAGAAAGTCTTACATGCGAGCGTGTTTCGGTGGTGAGGAGACGGCCTGGTGTCCACAGGTGTGTCCTCAGTGTCCATGTTGTCTGTCTTCAGGTCAGTAAGATCAGCCTGGTGGACCTGGCGGGAAGCGAGCGAGCAGACTCTTCAGGGGCCAAAGGCACTCGACTCAAGGTCGGAGCTCACGCTTTGTCTCATGACTCATTTCTGATCTGTCCTCTGTCACTTTCACTGAATTTGACTTGTGCATTCAGGAAGGAGCGAACATCAACAAATCCCTCACTACCTTAGGGAAAGTGATCTCGGCCTTGGCTGAAATGGTAGGTCAGCGCCGCCCGTTAAACAAGACCAGGATTCTGGTTCACATGTGTTCAGTGAAAAACTGTCGGCTTCTTGTCTCTGATCCACAGCAGAGCAGCAAGAAGAGGAGAAGTGATTTTATCCCGTACAGAGACTCTGTTCTCACCTGGCTGCTGAAGGAGAACCTCGGTAAGTCATGTTACTGCAGCGCCATGTTATCCTCTGTGAAGGTTCTCAGTCATCCACGTCCACTTTCTGCATCACCCATGTTGTCAAAACTACGAGAAACAAACATTAAACTGGACAAAGACTCATTCTAGTCAATTGGAAACACCAGACTACACTAATATCACAAAGGCTAATGACATAATGACTGAGAGCAGCAGAGTTATTCAAAGAGATGACATGAACGTTTTGCTGTGTGTTTGTTCCAGGGGGGAACTCTCGCACGGCCATGATTGCTGCTCTAAGTCCTGCTGACATCAATTATGAAGAAACACTGAGCACCCTGAGGTCAGCTGCCGTCCACTGTGTAGTGTAGCCTCCAGCTGGCTGTGGTCTAACTCGGCCTGATGTTCCTCCAGGTACGCTGACCGCGCCAAACAGATTCGCTGCAACGCTGTGATCAATGAAGATCCCAACGCCAAACTCATCAGAGAGCTGAAGTCTGAAGTAGAACGGCTGAGAAACCTGCTCTTCTCCCAGGGCCTGCAGGAGCTGCTGGACAACGCTGGTATACACGCATTAATACATGGGTTATTATAGTGGTATACACACATTAATACATGGGTTATTATAGTGGTATACACACAGTAATATATGGGTTATTAATACATGGGTTATTATAGTGGTATACACGCATTAATACATGGGTTATTATAGTGGTATATACACATTAATACATGGGTTATTATAGTGGTATACACGCATTAATACATGGGTTATTATAGTGGTATATACACATTAATACATGGGTTATTATAGTGGTATACATGCATTAATACATGGGTTATTATAGTGGTATATACACATTAATACATGGGTTATTATAGTGGTATACACACATTAATACATGGGTTATTATAGTGGTATACACGCATTAATACATGGGTTATTATAGTGGTATACACGCATTAATACATGGGTTATTATAGTGGTATACACGCATTAATACATGGGTTATTATAGTGGTATATACACATTAATACATGGGTTATTATAGTGGTATACATGCATTAATACATGGGTTATTATAGTGGTATATACACATTAATACATGGGTTATTATAGTGGTATATACACATTAATACATGGGTTATTATAGTGGTTATTACACTAGTTATTCTACTAGTTATTATACTGTTGTTAGGGGTGGGCAATATGACGATATTAAATCATGAACGATTACAACGTGAAGACGATCTGTCAAACTGCAGAGATCGTGGGATCGTCGAGGGCACATTCTATAAATTGCAGTTCTATGCTGATGCACCACACACCAGACGTATTACGTCGTCAACCTGACCGACCAATCACAGCGAGTTACGCCTCCTTGTTTATGCGTGTAGCCGCATGGAGCCACGGCTGAAAGACAAACAGAGTTGGTCACTATAAAAAATCCACTTCCATTACATGGAATAGATTTGGATTTTCCTCAACTTACGCAGGCAAATTTCTATTTTTCTATTATTACTGTTTATACTTTACACACACACGCACATAAACACCAATTAAGTGTGTGTTTATGTGAACATAGTATGTGCGGCATCTTAGTCTGCTGGAGGTTTAAAGGCTATTTACAGACAACACCAACTGTGTGTGTGTCTGTGTGTGCGCGTTTGTGTTCATATATTTACAAGCTGCTCTTGACATAACCAGGATTGTTGAGATTCCAGCTGACTCCTCCTCCTCTGTCTCTGACTCCTCCTCTGTCTCTGACTCCTCCTCCTCTGTCTCTGTCTCTTAAAGTGAACAACAACAACAACGTCCTCAGTGGTGTTACAGGGGTCTCCTCCTCCCCCTCCCCCTCCTCCTCCTCCTCCTCCTCCTCCTCTTCCTCCCCCCTGCAGCTGGCTCTCACAGCCAATGGGATTGCACCTAAAGATGGCTCCGCCCCTCCAGGTGAGCGTGGGACCTTTTTATCATGTTGATACTGACGTGTCTTAATAGTGCTGTTAAATGAATCAGATGTTTAATCAGATTAATGGATTAAATCAGATGTTTAATCAGATTAATGGATTAATTCAGATGTTTAATCAGATTAATGGATTAATTAATCTTTAATCAGATTAAATCTGATTCATCTTTAATCTGTTTCAGACTGACTCCAGATAAAATGAATATATCTGAATCAGTTCATTAAATGTGTCCTTCCTCTTCCAGCAGCTACTAAGACAACTTGTCCCCTCGTCCCCTCAATCTCTCGTCCCCTTGTCCTCTTGTCTTTGTCATGGTTTGTTTTCGTACCCTTGTCTTTACTCCTGTCTCCTCGCACCCTCGACTCCTCACCACCTTGTCTCCTGATCCCTTCGTCCCCTCGTCCCCTCGTCCCTTCGTCACCTCCTCTCCCCATGCCCTTGTCTCCTCGTCCACTCATCCCTTCGCCCCCTCGTCCCCTTGTTTGTCTTGTCTTTGTCTTGGTTTGTCTTTCTACCCTTGTCAGTACACTTGTTTCCTCGGGCCTTGACGCCATGTCCTCTTGTCTCCTGGACTCCTCATCTCTCTCCTCGTCCCCTCATTCCCTCATTCTCTTGTCCCCTTGTCTCCTAACACCCTCGACTCCTCATCACCTTGTCTCCTGATCCCTTTGTCCCTTCGTCCCCTCCTCTCCCCATGCCCTTGTCTCCTCGTCCACTCATCCCTTCGTCCCCTTGTTTGTCTTGTCTTTGTCTCGGTTTGTCTTTCTACCCTTGTCAGTACACTTGTTTCCTCGGGCCCTTGTCCCCTTGTCCTCTTGTCTCCTGGACTCCTCATCTCTCTCCTCGTCTCTTCGTACCCTCGTCTCCTTGTTCCCTTGTCTCTTTTTCGTCTTATCTCCTCGTCCCTTCATCCCCTCATTCTCTTGTCCCCTTGTCTCCTCACACCCTTGACTCCTCATCACCTTGTCTCCTGATCCCTTCATCCTCTTGTCCCCTCATCTCCTCATTCCCTCATTCCCTCACCTCCTTGTCCTCTCGTCCTCTCATTCTCTTGTCCCCTTGTCTCCTCACACCCTCGACTCCTCATCACCTTGTCTTCTGATCTCTTTGTCCCTTCGTCCTCTCGTCTCCTCATCTCCTCGTTCCCTCACCTCCTTGTCCTCTCGTCCTCTCGTCCTCTGGTTTGTCTTTGTCCTGGCTTCTTTTCTTCATGTCTCTGCGTCCTGTGTCCCTCCAGACGTTGAGCCCGTCCCTGCCGGAGACACGCCTGCTGAACCCGACCACCTGATGGAGGACGGCGAGGACGGAGAGGAGGCGGTCGCCACGGAGACCATCAGTAAAGAGGAGGCGGCTGAGAGACTCCTGGTAGGATGTGGGCTGGACCTGCTGTCATGTAGAGACGGACGTTTGTTGGCTTCAAACTAACAGCAGCTGTGTGGACGTTGTCTAGGAAACGGAGAAGATCATCGCTGAGCTCAACGAGACGTGGGAGGAGAAACTCAGGAAGACAGAGTCCATCCGTCTGGAGAGGTTAGTTTATCGTGATGAGGATTCGCTCTGTGACCTTTAATAATATGAGACCAGGACACGTCTGGACGTTTAAGGAAGAAAAAAAAACAGGATCATTCAGATTTATATCGAAATCACGATTCATCAACACGATTATTCGTTGGTTTAAAAAAGTCTTGACTGAACCACGGAAACTTTTTACATCGTTCATGTCACAGCCTCCGTTATGTGTCCCTGTCTCTGGGGCCGGAGGACATG